>NW_026000253.1:534343-539479 GCF_001458135.2 Marmota marmota marmota
TTTTTTTTTTTTTTTTTTAATTTCGTAGGGATATGTATTATGTGATTGGAGAATACATAAACATTTTCTTCCTTTGCTTCTTATTCCACAGAGAAAAGCCAGACATAGGTGTTCCAACTTGGTCTTTAATCATTAAAAGATCCCCCTTTAGGGCGGGATTGTGGCTCAGTGGCAGAGTGCTTGCCTCACAGGTATAAGGTACTGGGTTTGACCCTCAGCACCACGTAAAAATAAATAAATAAAATAGAGTATTGTGTCCATCTACAACTAAATATATACATATAAAAGGTGCCCCTTCAGAGTCCCTTATATATGTGGATATTAACTCCCTGTCAGATGTAGAGTTTACAAATACTTTCCCATTCTGTTGATTGTTCCCTTTGCTATACAAAAGCATTTAAGTTTGATGTAGTCCTGTTTGTTTTTTGTTTTTGTTTTTGTTTTTGGTTTTTTGTTTGTTTGTTTGTTGTTTTGTTTTGATGCTTTTGTGGTCTTTTTTTCCTGTTCCAATATCCTAAAGTATTTGCCCCATGTTTTCTTCTGGCAGTTTCATGGTTTCAGGTCTTAAGTTTAAGATTTTAGCTTTTTTCTTTTTTCTTTTTTTTTTTTAATACTGGTGATTGAACTTGGGAGCACTTGACCACTAAGCCACATCCCCAGCCCTATTTTTTTGTTGTTGTTGTTGTATTTTATTTAGAGACAGGGTCTTACTGAGTTGCTTACTGCTGTACTTTTGCTGAGCCTGGCTTTGAACTGGCAATCCTCCTGTCTCAGCCTCCCAATCCACTGGGATTACAAACGTAAGCCATCATGCCCGACTTTTGAGTTAATTTTGTAACTAGAAAGAGACAAGCGTCTTGTTCTTCTGTATGTGTATATCCAATTTCCCAGCACTATTTGTTAAAATAGATATTTCTCAAAATAAGACTTACAAATGGACAGGAGGTATATGAAAAAATATTTAACATCATTAATCATCAGGGAAATGCAAATCAAATCCACCATGAGATAGTACCTCATTCCAGTAAGAATGACTATTATCAAAATGACAAAAGATTAACAAGTGCTCCTGAGGATGTGGAGAAAAGGGAGTCCTTTTCACACTGCTGGTGGGAATGTAAATTAGTACAGTCATTGTTGAAAAAAAATGTAGGTTTCTCCAAAAATTAAAAATAGAACTGCCATCTGATACAGCACACTCACTAATGGGTATATAGCCAAAGGAAATGAAATAGGTATGTCAGAGGTACCTCTAAGCCCAGTGGGGTAATGCATTCCTGTAATCTCAGTAGCTCAGGTGGCTGAGGCAGGAGGATCACAAGTTGAAAGCCAGCTTCTGCAACTTTGCAAGTCCCTGTCTCTAAATAAAATATTTTTAAAAGGGCTGGGGCTTGGGTTATGGCTCAGTGGTAGAGTGCTCAAATAGCATGTGCGAGGCCCTGGGTTTGATCCTCAGCACCACATAAAAATAAATAAAATAAAGGTATTGTGTCCAACTACAATTAAAAAATAAATATTAAAAAAGAGGGCTGGAGATGTTGCTCAGTGGTTAGGCAATTTCTGTTACCAAAAGAATGGTACTCCCAAGGTTATTGCAGAACTATTCACAATAGCTAAGAAAAGTATCAAACCTAAGCATCCATTGACTGATGAATAAAAGAAAATGTACATAAAAACCATAGAATATTATTCAGCCATAAAAAGACAAAACTCTGTCATTTGTGACATGGATAGAACTGGAGATCATTATATTAAAGTGAAGTAAGCCAGGCACAGAAAGACAAGTACCACATAATCTCACTCATGTCGGGTCTAAAAAGTTGATCTCATAGAAGTCGAATTAGGTTTGGGCCAGAAGTTTTTATGTGCCATTGCACAGGAGGATGACTATGGATAACAATAATATGCTGTGTACTTCAAAAAACCAGAGAAAAGGCATTTCAATGATTTTCCCATAAATAAATGATAAATGTTTGAGGAAAAAGTTCAGTTTAACCTGATTTAAGCTTTACCTAATGTATAAATACAATGAAATATCACATGGTATCCCTTTAATATATAATTTTTATACTTTTATATAAGTTAAAAATAAATTTAAGTAATTTTTAAAAAAAAAATTTCTCCCTTGAAAAAAAGTTGGCATAGGAAAGACAGTCCTGGACTTTAGATTTTGGCTTCTCACCATTGACAAAGACTCTATTCTTGACCAAACTTTAGTCACGCTCCTTTGAGCACTATTCTCAGCTAGGCCTCAACATTGGCCTATAAGAACTACAACTGTTAGCACAAACAATATCACCACTACACCCCCCCACTCCCAGCAAACACTCTCTAAGAGACTTGATCAAACACTGGCATAGTTTCTATAAGCTTAAGGCCATGTCCCTAAAATGAAGAACCTAGCCCCCTTAAAATGCCTGCCTGAGAAAGACCAAAGAATTTACTGTCTTTTCCAGCCAAAAACTACTGCAGGCCCTGACTCTCTTTCCCTAGAACATGTACTTCAGAAATTTGAAATTATAAATCCTTTCTTTGTTTCTTTGAAATGTTACTTTCCCTAACCCAGGAGTGTCTCTCTCAGACCTGGGAGCAATCCCTTTGAAATGTAATCAATCAAGAAAGATAAGGCTCATGTCTGCCAGACTCTAGGAAAAGTAGGAACCTAACTGATTAGTACCAGGTAAAAAAACACATATGCCCTATTACACTGACCAACCTCACCCCCACTCAAAAGCTCCTCGGTACTTTCCTTTTAGTACACTCTGCCTTTTGTTTCAATGTGTTGAACTCAATTTATCTGAAGTCTCCTCTACTGTGATAGCCTGAATATCTTAAACAAAAATAAATAAACGTACACATAAATTAATTAATTAAATAAAAAAAGAAATATCTGACTATATTTCTCTTTGGTCTCATAAAAAAAAAGATCGAAATTGTACAGCAGGGTGAAAAAATTAAATCTCAGGAGTAACAGGGAAAAGAAGAAATGGAGGTAGGACCAAGAAAATGAATCTCTACTATTTGGTCAACTCATCTGATTTTTAATTCAGATGTATTTATTCACATGTACAAGGTGAAAGTGGAAACATCTAGAGAAAGGGCAAGGAAAGACAAGATGTGAGTTGGGTATGGATGAAAGCCATTTTATGCGGGCTTATATTTTCAAATGGGCTAATCAGAAAACACCTCAAGGTATATTGAATAATTTTCTTTAAAAATACTGTAAACAATGATTAAAAACAATAAGTAGGTCTTAAAATATTTTATGGTTTGAAGAGTTTGTGAAAGGTTGATACTGTGGGCTCATGGTGAAGGGCAGAACTTGCTAGACCATGTAGAGAGCCTAGAATCCTAAGTGTAATGCTGAGACTTTATGTTGTCACAGTTCTCTATAGAAACTGCCATGTCATCAAGTTGAAGTTCTAGTACCAGCTGGCAGTTAAGGCTTTAGGAGAGTATGGAGGGTTGAGGAAAGACGTAACATCTTGAAGCAGAGTGGAAGAGTCATCACAACATCTAAAACAACAAGAAAATACCATCTAAAGATCCCACGCAATAGCCTACTCTCATACTACAAAGGTAGGGGCATATTCTGACTTATTATTTTTAAAAAATTTTTTTAATTAAAGAAAAATTTTTTTGGTATGGGGGATTGAACCTAGGGGTGGTTTACCACTGAGCTGCATCTCAAATCATTTCTATTTTTATTCTGAGACAGGGTCTCAATTAAATTGGTGAGGCTGGCCTGAAACTTCAATCCTCCTGCCTCACCCTCCCAAATTGCTGGGATCAAAGCATGCGTCTCCACACCCAGCTCTTCTGACTTCTTTTGATTAGCTAAGAGGGAATCTTAAAGGGAGAGGTGAAACCACAAAAGCTACTAATATAGCTTCCAGCTTTGTTTTCACAAATTTTATTTGGGATACTCAGAAAAGCGTTAGGGGGCACATCTCCCTTCAGGGTGGCACATTTTCAACCAAAGGTCCAAGAAGTCTTATATATATCAAACATTTCTATTTAAACATAAATCCAAAGATCTTTTGCCACATAACTCTGACACTCTAGTAAAAAAAACTCAAAGAGAAGAAAGTTAAAATGTGAAAAAAAAATTTTTCTTTTTAAGACTGGTGATGGGCTGGGGCTGGGGCTCAGCGGTTGAGCACTTGCCTAGCATGCACAAGATGCTGGGTTCAATCCTCAGCACCACATAAAAATAAATAAGTAAAATAAAGATATTGTGTCCAACTACAACTAAAAAAATATTTTAAAAAATTACTGGTGATGATTATGTTAAAAACTGCAGTCCTCCACCAAATTGGTAACTAATGTGGTAAGTTTATTCTGGTGGTCTAATAAGAAAAGGAAAGATACAGGTGACTTTGAGGGTCTGTGAACTGGAGAAAATGTGAGAAAAATATGTGGACCTTTCCAGAGATAATGAAAAACATTTTGTCCAACAATAGGCAGCCAGATGTGTATTTAATGTGAAAGGTTACTGAGTTTGCCAGTGTACCTTGCCTTTACTTAGGTTGCTATAGCATCAGGCATTGTGACCTAATAAACACTGATGTCATACCCCAGGGTCAAAACCAGCAGGGAAAAGCCTGGCCCCTCAGTCTGGTCCAACAGCTGACCGGGGGTGGCAGCCAGGTGCAGGTGCCCAAGAACTTGGCACTGCCCAGTTCCATCTAAAGGGGCACATCTCCCTTCGGGGTGGCACATTTTCGGCCAAAGGTCCAAGAAGTCTTATATATCAAGGTAACAACGAATTCATAAATTTTATTTATTTATTTTTTTAAGAATTTGAGCTAAAACTGTATTCAAATCAAATGAGGAACCTCTGTGCTTTCCTCTCTCTTTTTCTAGGCTAGTGTTCACTAGCTTTTGAATAAGAGAGAAACTTCCTCTTCCAAGGGTGTGGGAAAACTTTTTCTGTAACTTTTTCAAGGTTTCACAGTGAATCTCCAAGGGAAAGTTCAAGAAGATCTTGGGAGTTTGGCCATGATGGTAAGAGGTAGAAATATAGTATTATCATGTGAAAAGATAGCCATTAGAGAAGAGCTGTTATGAAAATATTTGGGCTAGAGGGAAAATGAGGGAGGAGAAGAAGGAAAAGAGGGGAGGAGGGAGGGAGAG
>NW_026000253.1:539493-552843 GCF_001458135.2 Marmota marmota marmota
TATATATTACACAAGGATGAATCTGGAGGAAAAGAATTAAGAGATTAAGAGTAAAGTAAGGGAACTAAGGAGGGAGGCCAAGGACGGGCCTGGGGAATAGGGAAGAGTAGTAGTTGCCTAGTAACCAGCCTCTATTACCTAAGACCTCTTAAGTCATAATGTTGCCTAGTTTCCAATGAACTAGAGCCTCTCAGGAGGGGAAAACACTTCAAATACTTTTGACTGTTTCCCAAATTCAACTGATTTGCATAGTATTTCACATTATTTATTATGTCAAATATCACTCATACTATCTACTTAATATATGTTCTTTGTGATGTTCTAAAAATTGATTTACACTTTTAAAATGACCAATACCATAAGCAACGTTAACCATAGTATCACAGATTTGAGGTTCAAGTACAATGTACCTATTCAACACAGAAATGTTTGTCCATGTACTACCTAAAATCTTTGATATCATCAGTAGTAAAAATATTACATTTTGAGAAATACTTGTGTGGTAGAAAGTGCCCTACATAAGCAGCCAGGGAAATGGAGTTCTCTGTCATTGAGTTTATGTCAGTTGAGCAAGCCACTTCTCAGTTTTCTCAATTAATATATGAAGATATTGTCCTTTGGGCTTGTGGTAGGTTGGTATTCTCATTTAGGAAATATGGGAGTTAAGGAAATATAGTGTTAAGATTCTGTTTACATAGTAATAGCCACAATATTAATGTTTATTGAGTACTTACTTTGTGCCATATTCTGCTAAAAGCTTTATACACAAGATCTCAGTTATTCCTCACAAGAATTTGCAGGTTAAGTGTCATTATCATCTCCAAGAAAGAGAAATTATGGCATTTTCACTAGAGTTTATCTAAATCTGTCCTCCTAATTTGATGCAGATATGCTTTGTGGATGTGTCCACCCTGAATGTGGAAGATAAAGATTCCAAGGTGAGTATTTTTCTGCTCAGAGTTGGAGAGGTTGAGAAAATCCTAAGAAGAGTTATCAGTGAAGTATGAGGAAAGAGACTGGCAGAGAGTAGAAAGGTGGAGGCAACCCAAATGAAATGCTATCATTCTCACGAGCCTAGGGTGTCCCCAGTTTGGAATTTATTGTCACTCTTGATAACCAAACCTCATTTTAGAAGCCACTTAAGTTTTTTTTTTTTTTAAACAAAACCTGTCAATAATGGTGGTGACTAATAGAATATGGCTCTTGAGACTAATGGCCTGTGAGAATTTTCACAGAGAGAATAAGTAATTTGTGGAAGGAACTTGGTCTCATTCTTCAAAGACTAGCTAGCATTATAAGCCTACCTCTCTTACAAAAAAAGGATAAAGGGATATGACATGATTTAAATGCTAACCTAAGGGAACAGCTTAAAGAGGTCTCAAGAGGCAACTGTTGCCAGGCTCGGTGGGGCACCCTTGTATTCCCAGTGGCTCGGGGGGCTGAGGCAGGAGGATCACGAGTTCAAAGCCAGCCTCAGCAACTTAGTGAGGCTCTAAGCAACTCAGTGAGATCCTGACTCTAAATAAAATATAAAAAGGGGCTGGGGGTGTGGCTCAGTGGTTAAGCACCTCTGGGTTCAATCCCCAGTGTCCCCTCCAAAAAGATAACTGTTCATTAAGAATTTCACCCTTTAATTCCATAGGGTGCTGCTGGTTGCAGCTCAGAAGGTGACTTAAACCTGGAGAGTCTGGAAGAAAAGGAGATTATCGTGATCAAGGACACTGAAAAACAAGACCAGTCTAAGGTAGAGTTAGGCTCTGAGATTCCACCATTCTTAATTCCTACAGCCCAATATTGAGTCTGAGGACTCTGGTTCAGAGATGGTAAGCAAACTACTGTCCAACATACTCATCAATTTGAATACTATGACATTCCAGAGAACACAGGACAAGTTCAGGGCTATGGTAAGTTCAATACCTAGATACTTAACAACAGCCTTCATCAATCATAGAGGCTCAGAATACCATCTCCTGATTTGTAGGTACCTACTCCAAACATAATCTTTCCATTCTTATCTGAGCAAAGATATGGGTTTATAAACAATATCTTGTCATGTTCCATGATGATTTATTTGCAATGGACTTTTGTGTGTCCCACCTTGCTTAGCATTCAACAAGGAAGAAAAATGGATACGAGACAGAGTTTATAACAACTAAGAATCTGAGGGCCTGGTCTTCACCCTATTGGCTAAAAGATTACCCATGCTCTGGAGGGTAGCTTCAAGTTAGAAGCAATTAGAACTGCATGCCAATGTTACACACAACATCCATTTTGGGGGTTGGTTTGTTCGTTGTTTTTTGGTAAGGATTTCAAATTGTGTCTGTTGGACCTCCTAATTGAGAGAGGGAATTTGGAGCACACATGTCACCCCTGCATTCCTACAAGTCTAGAGTGGTTAGTATTGGAATACGATATTTGGCTTTAGTGCTGAGGAGTCAAATGTTTCCTGTTCTGTGTCTCTAGGCTCATTTGTTAAAATGAAAACATTTCTGGTCCCAGACTAATTTGTTTTGAGGGGAGTGGCCCCCAAGGAAGAAAAACAAGTTACTTAACATTCTAACAGGGTTTTCTTGGGGGCAGGGGGTGTCCAACTCCATTCTCAAGTCTTAAGAAAGGAATAAATTATACTTGGTGAACAGCCCATATTTCCTTCACACAGTATAGACTGCCTTGATTGTAACTTAAGCTCCTTTTCAAAAAGCTGCCCTTATTATGACCTCACATTTCCAGGAATTCAGTGAAAAAAAGATGAAGCAAAGGAAGGGCAAAGGGGGGGCAGCAGTAACTAAAGATGTGTACATAATATGTATATGCATATCCAAACAGGAACAGTCAGTCACCCAGCAGAGATACTCTCATATGAATGTATATAAAGCAAAACACACACCAATATATACATTTTTATATATTTAAGTTTAATTAATCCAAGCAATGGCATACATGTCTGGCTACATTTGACATTGACAAACCCACATACGAATTGATATAACACAATTAAATATACTGACTTATTCATAAACAAAGATTTAAAACACATATACAACTGGGTACAGAGTCAGATGCGGTGACATGGCCACATGGAACACACATAAACACCCATATTCACATTTACACTCACACACATACACATCCAAGTCTGATCGAAACACAGTGACCATAAAAACTCAGGTATTGGTATAGACACAAATGTATCCACATCGATGCAAATATCTATATAGTCCTACACAATCATGCTGACATACAAACCTACAAACTTATACTAAGTGACACATATTCGGTAACACACTTTTATGCATTGATATGCACACTGACAGAAATGCAATGACATACTAATGTTATTCACATACATAATCCATTGCCAAACTATGATCAACACTGACACACAACATTGTCCAATTCTGACAATAGCACATAGATATAACATGAACTGATACCCAATTAATATACACAGTTGTTATATAATCACCAATTTACATATATTTCTATTTTGACACATTCATTATATTAATATTACTTATTGATGCACATATATACATTAATATGTGAATTTAGGCTTCACATCAATACATTTATAACTGCATGATACATAGTAGTGAATTTATATTATAAGCAAGTAGATTACTCAAATTGATACTATATTTAGAGATAAACTAACATACACATATTTTGACATTCACAGACACGTACAAATGTACTAATACACACATGGTGGCCTATAAAGTAGACAGAAACAGTGAACAATGATGTGAATACATTGTACACATTTTCACACACTAACAGTAGTCTGACAGAATCTCAAATCTATTAGACGTTCACACACCTGAATTTCTCTATTGACCTGCATATACACACACACAATAGATATATTAACTCTTTTGGCAGGGAAGGAGGGTACCGGGGATTGAATCCAGAGATACTTTACCACTGAGCTACATCTCTAATCCTTTTTAAATTTTTTTTTTATGTTGAGACAGGGTCTCACTAAGTTGCTGAGGCTCAACTTGAACTTGTGAATGTCCTCTTGCCTCAGCCTCTTGTGCCAGCTACATTAACACTTTATTTTTTTTTTTGTATCAGGGATTGAACTCAGGAGCACCAAACCACTGAGCCACATCTAAAACCTTTTTTTATTTTGAGACAAGGTCTCACTAAGTACCTTAGGGCCTTGCTAAATTGTTGACACTGGTCCCAAACTTGCGATCCTCCTACCTCAGCCTCCTGAGTGGCTGGGATTGCAGGCCTGTGCCACCAAGCCCAGCTATATTGACGTATTTTTGACATATTGAGTCAAACACATAAACTCAGGAAACTGACAAACACATTCAACACACTTGTATATAGTTAAACATACAAATATATCTCCTCTGAGCTTTGGTTGCTGCCATTTGTGTTTGAATGAGTGTGTATTAATGGTTATAACTGGATGCTATGTTCCTATGAAAATTCCACAAAACGAAACCCCTAATCAGTGCACTTTAGAAAATATAGCTTCTAAATAAAATAAGGCAAGAAAGTAGCCTACCCAAGTGCTTATGGATAGGTATTGTTCTTTTTTTAGATGGAGGGATCTGTATGCCTTTTCAAACAAGCCCCCTCTGATCCTATAAGTGTCCTCAATTGGCTCCTCAATGATCTCCAGAAGTATGCCTTGGGTTTTCAACATGCACTAAGCCCCTCAGCCTCTAGCTGTAAACATAAAGTAGGAGACATGGATGGCGAATATCACAAAATACCTTCTGAGAACTGTTACAGTGTCTACGCTGATCACGTGAACATGGATTACATGGCCAACAGACCCCAAAGCCTATGTCTAGAAATGGCAGCAGCCAAGAACACCAACAATAATCAAAGTCCTTCAACTCCTCCAGGCAAGTCCCCTAGCACTCAGAGGGCTGTTATTTCTCCTGATGGAGAGTGTTCCATGGATGACCTTTCCTTCTATGTCAACCGACTCTCTTCCCTGGTAATCCAGATGGCCCGTAAAGAAATCAAGGAAAAATTGGAAGGTGGAAGCAAATGTCTTCACCATTTAATGTATCCACCCTCTGGAGACAAGGGGAAAAACAGTCCCCATAGTGCTGTAAGCAAGATTGCTTCTGAAATGGCCCATGAAGCTGTAGAATTGACCTCAGCAGAAATGCATGGTCCTGGGGAAGAGTGCAAGGATGGCCGCAAAACCTTTCTGTACAGTGAGTTATGCAATAAAAACAAGAGTGGAGAAAAGCAGATGTGCCCAAGAGATAGTAAAGAATTTGCAGAATCCATCAGCAAGGGACTTATGGTTTATGCAAATCAGGTGGCATCTGACATGATGGTCTCTGTTATGAAAACTTTGAAAGTGCACAGCTGTGGGAAGCCAATTCCAGCCTGTGTGGTCCTGAAGAGGGTGTTATTAAAGCACACCAGAGAGATCGTGTCTGATCTGATTGATTCCTGCATGAAAAACCTGCATAATATCACTGGAGTCCTGATGACTGACTCGGATTTTGTCTCCGCTATCAAGAGGAACTTGTTCAACCACGGAAAACAAAATGCCGCTGATATAATGGAGGCCATGCTGAAGCGTCTGGTCAGCGCCCTTCTTGGTGAAAGGAGAGAAACAAAGTCTCAGAGTCTGTCATATGCATCTTTGAAAGCTGGATCACATGATCCCAAGTGCAAGAATCAGAGCCTGGAATTCTCAGCAATGAAAGCTGAGATGAAAGGAAAGGACAAAGGCAAAATAAAAACAGACCCTTGCAAGCCATTGACCAGCGCAGAGAAAGTCAGTGAACATATCCTCAAGGAGAGTCTGACCATGTGGAACCAGAAGCAAGGAAACCAGGGCAAGATGACTACCAAACTGTGTCCTGCCAAAGATGAAAAAAGGGAAAGAATTAGCCCTTCCACCGACTCACTGGCCAAGGACCTGATTGTATCTGCCCTTATGCTGATCCAATACCATCTAACCCAGCAAGCGAAGGGCAAAGATACATTAGAAGAGGAATGCCCTGGATCTTCTCTGGGCTATACGGCTCAGAGTGCCCAATATGAAAAGTCTGGAGGAGGTCAAAGTGCAAAAACACTCTCAATGAAACATCTTGAATCTCGTGGAGCTCCTGGACCGTCTTCTGCGAAGGAAAATCAACAACTGGACTCCCAGAAGCTTGACATGTCGAACATTGTCCTGTCGCTGATTCAGAAACTGCTCAATGAGAGCTCCTTTAGCTGTGATGACCTATGTGATGGTGAGAACAAGCGTTCTGAACCCAGAAGCAAAATGGCTTCCATGTCCAAGAAATGTGAGAGAGAAGACCAGTGCCAGGACAATCCAGAACTGGACTTTATGTGTGGGATGAAGCAAATGAACTGCCAGTTCATAGATCAACTGGTTGAATCTGTGATGAAGCTGTGCCTGATCATGGCCAAGTATAGCAACAATGGGGCAGCTCTTGCCGAGCTAGAAGAACAAGCAGCATTGGCAAGCAATCCCAACTTTGGCTCCAGATGTGGTTACGAAGCTGCAATGTCACAGACCTGTCAAGATTCTCCTGGGCCTGAAGTCATCGTTAACAACCAGTGTTCTACAAGTAACTTGCAGAAGCAGCTCCAGGCTGTCTTGCAGTGGATTGCAGCTTCCCAGTTTAACGTGCCCATGCTTTATTTCATGGGAGACGATGATGGACAACTGGAGAAGGTAAGCCATGCATCAAAACACAAGAAGAAAGAGTGGGCAGAAGTAGGGAGGACCACATTCAGACATATACACATAACCCTCTCACTCTTTCTCTCCTTCCTCCCCCTCACACTGCAGTTGATTTTCCACATTAGATGGATTCCAGAGAAATGAAACTCATAGACAATTTATTTTCACTCCAGTCAAGCAATCTTTCCTTTACCCCATCCCCATCTCATACGTTTTTAGGAAGGCAACCCCAAACCTTCACCTAGCAATCAGCACAGACTAATTTAGTGAACACAGTTGATTTTGGTGTTGGTTTTGAAGCACAAAAAGAAAGCACATTTAGCATTTTGATCTATGCCATTAGAGAAGGCTCAAAGGAAAAGGAAAGGCATGTCATCAGCCTCCCATCATGTATCTGTTGCACATTTCCATCCTAGAATCAAGTTTCATGGTAGAATCATGTGGGGACTGGATGTGAATTAATTTTATCCAGCAGGGGTCATTCCTCCATAAAACATCAGATGACTCAAGCTATCCCTGCTCTTTCCACAGCTTCCTGAAGTTTCTGCCAAGGCAGCAGAAAAGGGGTACAGCGTAGGTGATCTTCTTCAGGAGGTCATGAAGTTTGCCAAGGAACGACAACTGGATGAAGCCGTGGGTAACATGGCTAGAAAGCAACTGCTAGACTGGCTTCTTGCTAACCTGTAGGCTAACAACTCCTTGGACTCCTCTCCATCTTACTCCAACCCCCACCCTGCCCCAGTAGCATTACAACCCAGCTGAAGCCACCCCACCATCTGGCTAGTAAACTGCACCATACACGACTGTAATTCTCAACACATCTGAGCAGTTACACTGTACAAATACAGGGTGCCCTCGCTGGGCAAGAACATGAATTAAAAAAAGTCAAAAAAAGTGTCATCGTTCTCTTGATCAAATATATCTAAAGCAAGGGAATGAAATGGGTTTAATTTCCAGGAGTGGTGATACAGCATTGGGCTTATGTCCAAATTCATTCTGGGATATTTTCTGTGCACTTATGACAAAAGGATATAACCCTGATCAAGTCCCTAAGTAATCTGGTTTGTTTAAATCCTCTCAATTCACAGTCTACTTAGAATTTTGCCATAGTGGCCTCACTGTTTCTCCCAAAATTGCACCTAACATGATAATCCCCTTTGCAATCTCAAAAGGCAGAGTTTTCTTAAGAGTGTACAGATGGGGGTTGGAATGTAGCTCAGTGGTAAAGCACTTGCCTCATGTACAAAGGTCCTGGGTTCCATCCACAGTGTCAAAGGAAAAAAGACAAAAAATGTACAGATGGGCTAGCTTAGATGAAAAACAAGGCAAAGAAAGTGTTATCCATGAACATTGTCCTACCTTGCCACAAAGACACACCCCAGTGTTTAATGTACCTGGCACTAAGTACTACCCAGAACAATGATAGGAGCCCAGGTATGAGTAAGGATAAGAAATTCCCTTCAATAAATGAGATTTCCTTCTACCAGTATGAAAGATGAATTTTCTAAAAACATAAAGCTATAGGATGGAAAATTCTGGGTGAATTTTGATGTCCCAAAGCCCCTTTGGGATTAGCACTCTGTTCCTAGATGTGCTCTATGCTTCCCAGGAGTCATTTGTGATGCTAGGGTTCATGGCAGATCAGACCAAGACAGTGATTTCAATCCTGTGGCCCTCTGTTAGCCTGTCAATTGCTGTCATAGCATATCTTGGCACCTTGAGGTGCTGTGGTTTAGTATAAAAAGCACAGAATGTGGTGTCCCTCTGAATTGAACCATCAAAGATTTGCCTCTTACTAGCTGCAAGGCCTTAGGCCATCCTACCATTTGGGGCCTGTTTCCTTATCTGTAAAATGTAGCTAAAAATTACTCTCTCACTCTTTGGGTGTTCCCCTGCAGGAATCAATGAGATGGTGTTCTGGGCAGGGTAGATTTTGTTACAAATATAGAAATGTGAAGGAAGCTGTGCCTTTCAAAGCCTGTCCTAACGCAATTAGGAGTGCTCTCTTGATTTTCAGAACTGAAAGATCATCAGAGCAGGGGATCCAGAGAGTTCCTTTTTGGAGAAGAGGCACACAGGTAAAGTTTGACAACTTCACAATGCCTGGGCCAGTCAGGAAAAAAAAGGCAGGTCAATTTAGAACAGAACCTTTCAAACTCTCCAGTCCAGCTGAAAACTAATCAAACCCTTTTCAATCCCACCCTACCCCTGTACAAAGCTTTGGAGTTGAGCCAACACAGATCCTTTTCTTTGCCCTTGAAGAAAATCCTTAATAAACAAATCCAGAGGCCAGGACTGCATTTCTAATGACTCAGTCCTTCCCAAGCACAGCTGGGTCCCATAGTAGTTTACTTCCTTGATTAACTTGGCTCTTACCTTGCTCCTGATTTCTGTTATGAAATGGCCTTGGGGATTCCTTAGAATGTGCAAATAGAGCAAAGGAAGTTATATGTTCTGTTAAATGAGGGGGGTTGGAACAAGATGGTTTCTAAGGACCCTTCAGTTCTGACATCTGAGGATTAGAACAGGCTCTTTTCCATAATTTCTTTGGAAAACTTGTATTGGATGAGGTAAGTTTAGGGTGAGGAAACTTGATTTTTGCCAGAGCTAACTGACAGATTCCAGCAGAGAAAGGAATGCTTTGGGCTACAGGGTCCCTGACAAGGGTCTGGAGGAGCTCAATAGTCCTTGGGGTGTATTCCTGGAGAGTGAGACCCTGACCTTTGACCTCTGTAAATGAGAAGCAATCCCAGGCACCCCAATGGCAATGTGGCCATGCTCAATGCCAGCAGTTGGAAACAGACAAGGACTTATGCTGAACTGAGACCCTTGCATATAGTAGGAAAGGGAATACAGGAGGAGAAAGGAGAAACATGATTCTCTCCTGGCAGGCAATATAATTGGTTTGATGTCTCTTGACAGTTTCAGGCTCTCTGACATCAGGCCTCCATTTCAGAAGGAAATTGTGTGAAGAACTTGTCTGGGAGGTCATCGTAGAGCCAGAACTAGAGTGGGGTGAGGAAAGGGAGATACTTTTGGCCTCAGGGGCCCAAACCCTCAGCAATAAAAATAAATATTTCAACACAATATTTTAAAAATTTGAAATAAATGCCAAAACCCCCACAATGAACAAAATTAAGTTTTAAGGCTAGGGGTATGGCTCAGTGGTAGGGTGCTTGGCTAGCATGTGTGAGGCCCTGGGTTCCATCCCCAGCACCACAGGAAAAAAAATTAATACAGTAAAAGTGCCATACCAGACCATAATACGGAGCATGAGGCAAAAGGAAACATTGGTAAGACTTACTTTATAAGATTAACACTTAATGGGAGGCTGCCAAGGCAGTATTTTAGAGAATATGTTACCCTGAAAACCTGCTTATATCATTACAAAAAAGAAACTGTGCTGTCCATGCATAAAGAATTTAGGAAGGGCTCGGCCCAGTGGTGCATGCCTATAATCCCAGCGGCTCTGGAGGCTGAGGCAGGCAGATCACAAGTTCAAAGCCAGCCTCAGGAACAGCAAGGTACTATGCAACTCAGTGAGACCCTGTTTCTACATAAAATACAAAATATTGGGGATGTGGCTCAGTGTTTGAGTGCCCTGGTACCCAAAAAAGAAATAAGAAAAAAAGAAAAAAGAACTTAGGAAGGGAATGACTAACAGGTTTAGGATTCAGGAAAATATTTTAAAAATATTTTTAGTTTCACCTGGATACAATACCTTTATTTTATTCATTTATTTTTATGTCGTGCTGAGGATTGAACCCAATGCCTCACATGTGCTAAGCAAGCACTGTACCACTGAGCCACAACCCCAGCCCAGGAAATAAAATTTGAAGCCAAGGAAAAACCAAACAGTGAAAGCAAAGTTTTACCTAAGTCTTAAAATATCAGGGGAGTGTTTCAGTGTTTTCTCTCTTGTTAAACATAAGAGGACATCTTTCCTAACAAAAGCTCTTCTTAGGTAAATTCCACACAAAATTGCCCTTGTTAAAATTCTATCTTAAAGTTGTTCTAATAACAAAAGAAGAAAAGTAAGCGAAAATATAGGAGAGGTAGAAATAAAAATGTAAGACACATTCCCATAATCCCTGCAAATCAGGAAGCTGATGCAGGAGGATTGTAAATTGGAGGCCAGCCTGGGCAACTTAGTGAGACTCTGTCTCAGAAAATAAAAAAGGCCTTGAAAGGTAGTACAGTTTTAGAGCATCTATGGGTTCAATCCCCAGTACCAGAAAGAAATGTCACTTTTGTAAATGATGTATTTTGTATATTCATGAAAATTGAATTCCCAAATAGCAGAGGAAATAAATGAGTTTTGCAAAGGGACAAGATAGAAGATACTGGCAAACTACAAGAATTTGCTATCAACTAAAACAATCCCAGCTGCTTTCTCCCCAGTGACTCAGACATGTAAATTTTTAGCAGTTTCCCTCGACAACAATCTCTGGAGTGTCAGAACAGAAAATAAATCTAAAAGAACCTATTGAATTCCTATTTCCTAGAACCACCATTGAAAGGGTAGTGCCAGATACTTCAGGTAATTTAGTCCTTTCAAAAATCTTATGAGGTGTTTTATGTTTGTTTGTCTTGTATACAAGGGATTGAATCCAGGGGTTCTCTTCCATTGAGCTACATTCCCAGCCCTTTTATTGTAGACAGGGTCTAATTTGTTGAGGGTCTCGCTAAATTGCCCAGGTTGGCTTTGAACTTGTGATCCCAAGTAGCTGGGATTATAGGCCTGCACCAATATACCTCACCTTATTAGGTTCTTCTTTGTAGGTGAGAATTTAGAAGTTTATGTTTAAAGGCCTTTCACAAGGCCATACAACCTACAGTAAGCAGTAAAGTTTGGCTTTAAATCCAGATGTGTCTCATATCAATACTCAGATCTTACCATTCTATCAAACTGTCTTCCTACTAATCCAGATCTATGTTTATTAAAGAACAAAACTGTAAAACGGGTATGTGAAAAATTAAGGAAAACTGAGAAGTAGAAAAATAGACCATGCTCCTGACTGGTAAAACTAAAATAAAACAATTTCTAATTCAACACATAGGTCTTATTTGATAATCTCAAAGGATATCCCCCAAGATATTTATTACTTGCAAGGGGAAAAAATAACTTGATAATGGAGAAACCCTTTAGGCACATCTTAATTAGATAAACAATGTTAATACCACAAGTAAAGACCTATTGACATGCATCTTCTGATATGATGTGATGGGAATGCTTATCACCTGTGCATCATTCCTGCCCAAAACCCATAACCCCAATTTGAATCATGAGAAACCATCAGACAAACACAAAGTGAGGGATATTCTACACAATACCTTGTGAATTGAATTGACTTTAAAGGTCATAGGGAACATTTTAGAGTGATAAAAATGTTCTATATATCTTGCCGGGTGCAGTAGCGCATGCCCTGTAATCCCAGCGGCTCAGGAAGCTGAGACAGGAGAATCACGAGTTCAAAGCTAGCCTCAGCAGTGGTGAGGTGCTAAGTAACTAATTCAGTGAGACCCTGTGTCTAAGTAAAATACAAAATATGGCTGAGGATGTGGCTCAGGGGTTGAGTAGCCCTGGTACCATAAAAAAGAAAAGAAATATGTCTTCACAAAAGGAGTTGCCTAATAGGTATATGTATTTCTCAAAACTCATCAACTTGTACCCTTTAAATTAGTGAATTTTATTCTATCTAAATTATATCTTAATAAAGTTGGTTTATAAATATTTTTTAAGGGCTGGGAGTATATCTCAGTGGTAAGTAATGTGCCTAGGATGTGTGTGACCCTGGGTTCAATCCCCAGCACCAAAAAATCTATAAGCTCAATAAATAAATGTAGAGAAAAAGAAAATTCCCTTCCACTGTTCACAAGTTTCTTTATTCTCTTGCCTCTTTCCAGAAAGCCTCCAATTTATCATCTTTCTTTGGATTATGAACCACCCTCACCTTACAGCCCTCCTTCTTGATCCTTCCATTGTCTCTGGTGACACAGAATAGGAGCCTGGGTACCTCCCCTTTATAAAAACTTCCCTCCAAAATCTGAGTTACATATCCAAGATAAGGTCTCTAGCTCAACTCCTCCATGTCAGGAAAGTTGCCTCCTTAAAAAGCCTTCATTCACTATGTTATCCCCCACAGTTTCTTTTAATCACACCATCCTGTTTTATTTTTATCACACTGATATATCCTATTATAATTTATTTTCTTATTGACCATCTCCTCTCACTGTAATGGTAGCTTCAGAAGCATAGGGGCCTGTCTTGTCTTGCCCATTGCTGTACTCTCAGTGTCCAGCATAATATGTGGCGCATTGTAGTTGTTCAATAAATGCTTGGTGAATGGGTAGTGATCTATCTATCTCAATTTTCCCAGAGAAAAAAAATTGAACAGGAAATCAGAAAACTTGTCACTAACCATGGCAACCTCATTTACTATACCCTACAGTTAGTTTCCCCACTTCAAAAATTGGGATGTTAATCCATGTCTTTCATATCTACTTATCTGGAAATATAGTGTACATCAAGAGTTATAGTGGCCAGGCACGATGGCACACCTGTAATTCCAGCAGCTCAGGAGGATGAGGTAGGAGGATCATGAGCTCAAGGCCATCCTCACTAATTTAGTGAGCCCCTAAGCAAAAAAAAAAAAAAAAAAAAG
>NW_026000253.1:552866-567429 GCF_001458135.2 Marmota marmota marmota
CCCCAAAAAAAAAAAAAAAAAAAAAAAAGAGTTAATTATAGTGAAAATGTTTGAAAATAATGCCTAAATGTAGTCACTAAAGCTTCAATACAAAATAATAATAATAATAATAATAATAATAATAATATCATTTGTAAATATTTTACTATGGGCCAAGCATTCTTCCAGGTGGTTTTCATCATGATTTATGTAATCCTCCCAACAAGCCTATGAAATAGGTCCTAGCATTATCCTATTTTGCAGATGAGGTAATGTAGCCCAGAAAGGCTGAGTAACTTTTCCACAGTCACACAGGAAGTGGCAACATTGATTTCAAAAGAACAGACAATCAGGCTGCAAAGCTTCCTCTCTTTACTGCTTCATAGAATGCCAAGGCCTTATTCATAATGCAATATATCAAGATAGGTCCTGGAAGTAACAGGAACCTCTGGGTGAGGTGTATGGTTGATTAGAAGGAATCCAGCCTGGGGGATAGGCAGGAGTTTTCAAAGCCTATTGCAGGCATAGGCCATGGCCCAGAAAAAGGTAGAAAGTTACCCCAAGGCAACAGGCATCCCCCAAAACAAGCAGACACAGCCCCTGGAATTCAGAGCAGGCAGTATCCCCAGGTGCGAAGACAGATCATGTTCAAAATGCACACTCACAGCACAGACGAAGGGCTCACATTCTCATAGGGTTCATGGCAGCTCATTGTGGAGGGAAGGGGACCAGAGAGAAAGAGCAACTAAAAAAGGCTGACACACATGTCCTCTGGTGGAGGACAAAGGCAGTCTCTGGTGGTATCCAACCAGGTTGAAGTCTAAGTGTATCCAAGACTCAGAATGTGTGAGGTAGAGGAGAAGGAGAAGTTAGGGGACACTTAATAGTACTCAGGGCATTTGGCCACCAGTATAAATTATTCCAATATTTTAACAGTAGAAGAGTTGTCTCTGCCTGAAGTTTGAAGGCCAGCCAGCCCTAGGATGCAAATTCTTTACTTTATCCTATCTTTCCTGAGCCTTGGGGGACTGGTAAAGATTTAAATTCTGGGTAATATCTTCAGGGAATCAAGTTGAGGAAGGATGGAGTGGAGGGAAACCATTATTTGCACCTCTGGCCCACATGGCTTCAGTCTCACTTGATTCCCACCTGCTTTTCCACTACACTGTAGATAGCTGGTAATAAATGGACATAAAGACCCCCACTACCAGGCAGTCAGCCAATCTAAGTCATTGAGCAATGGCAAACACGCCCTGTAGGCTGACTTTGTGCCAGGCCCTGTTCTAGGCTCTTTTCACAGATATTCTGTTTGATGCTCACGGCACCCCTGTTGGTAGCCCCATTTTGCAACTGAGGAAAGAAATGCAGAGAGGATCAGGAGTTCACTTACACTGGATTAAGCCCAGGCAGTAAGATTCTGGAGTCTGTACTCAACTACCACACTTGAATTAAGTGGCTGGTGGGTGATTAAAGACTGACTTGTTTAGGAACTGGGGAGACATAGGGTATGTGCAAAGAAAGCATCAGGGTGATGAAGCTCAAAAGTTGGGTAGCAGAGTGCAAAGGGCCTTTATATGATTTTTTAAAAATCTCAGCTGTGTGTGATGGCATAGCCCTGTAATCCCAGAGACACGGGAGGCTGAGGCAGGAGGATTGCAAGTTCAAGGCCAGCCTCAGCAATTTAACAAGGCCCGAAGCAACCTGTAACCTGTCTCAAAATAAAACTAACTAAATAAAAAGGGCTAGCAATGTGGCTCAGTGGTAAAGCACCTCTGGGTTCACTCCCTAGTACCTAAATAAATAAATAAAACTCTGGACTCCTTCCTAAGGTCAAGGAGAAACCATTTGAAGGGTTTGAGCCCCACAGTTTCAGAGTGAGATTTGTGTTCTGGAATGTTTACTTGGTGTGCTGTGAAAAGGATGGATTGGAGAGAGTAGTGCACTGACTAACTCCTCTTTACTTCCTTTGTTTCTTTTTCCTGTTTCCTGCTTCTTCCCTTCATTTTTGTACCTTAAAATGCCAGGATCACTGGAGGTTGAAAGAATCTCTCCACACCTGGGCCAATACACCTCTTGGGAGGCAACTGGGGGAGCTAAATAAAATGTCCCTCTTAGAACTGGTTGGAAAATCCCAGCTGTGATGTCCACAGCTGGTGAAGGGTAGGGTGGCAGGTTTTCCCCATCCTTTCCTATACCTGCACTTTCTCTCCCTCCCATTGCTAGGAACAGTAGACCCCAGACTCCATATTTTTGCCTACATCAGATGACAAATGGGTGTCTTTTCTTTAACCATGAAGTGGTTTCACACAACACCTCCCAGAATCTCTAAATATTGGCCCTGAACTTGACAGGAGTGGGGAAGCAAAAGCAAACACCTTGACCTGCTAAGCTTCCCCTCCGGTGGGAGTTTGATAGCATCTGGATCCCAGAGACCTTGATTTTAGAAAAGGAATTTCTCTGACAGGTGTCTTCATCAGCCAGCCCTGTAGTACAGACTTCCCTGCTGGAGGGAGGGGGGAGCTTGCCAGGAAAATCTCTGGCACCAAATGGTCCACTTCTGAACTGCAAGAGCAACTTTGTTCTCATGCAACCTGTAACCAGGCGCACCTAGAATGAATGACCTGTCATCTCTCTCCAGCCCCCTTTGAGTCCACTCTTGGAGTACTCTTGAGTACACACACCCTCCATACCACTTCTCTGTTTCTTTCTCCATTCTCAGTCTTTTTTCATGGAATCTTTTCTCTGCCTATCTGATACATGTTGGAGTGTCCCAAGATCTAACCTCAGCTGGGATCGCTCCAATTCCCTAACTGCACCAACTTTATAAAGGGTTGGGGACAGGCCCAGTTGGGATATTATTTAAAAAATATAGTGCCAAGGTTTGGGTCTTAAAGGATGGCAAGAACCAGAGGAGGCACAGGAGGGTGCAAGATGAAGGTCTCCCAGCTGTGCTTCTTCACTACAGCCTTGGAACTTTGTGGGGGAGGGTACTGGAGATTAAATCCAGAGCTGCTTAACCACTGAGCCACATCCCCAGCCCTTTTTTATATTATATTTTGAGACAGTTGTCTCACTGAGTTGCTTAGGACCTCACTAAGTTGCTGAGGCTGGCTTTGAACTCACAATCCTCCTGCCTCAGCCTCCTGAGCTGCTGGGATTAGAGGTGTGCACCACCAGGCCTGGATAGGTCCTAGAACTTTAAAAAAGTAACTTCCCTAGAAAGAGAAAAGGAAAGAAAATGGACCTCAAGAAAATAGAAGCAAAGCAGGAGGAGGGGAGGGAAGGAGGGTTATGAAGGAATGGAATACACCAAATTGTGTGCTGTGTATGTATGAATATGTCACAATGAATCCCATTATTACGTAAAATTATGATGCATCAATTAAAAAATAAATAAGTAAATAAAATACAGCTTCCTAGCCCCTCTCATCCTCAGGGAACCCTGAACTTCTTAGTTTGGGGCTGCAACACAGGCACGTGTAATTTGAAAAATCTTCTCCAAATAATACACGATTACCCCTTTCTATTTTGAAGAAATTAAAACCTACAGAAAAGCTGAGTGCAGTGGTGCACGCCTGTAATCCCAGTGGCTCAGGGGGCTGAGAGGATTGTGAGTTCAAAGCCAGCCTCATCAATTTAGCTAGGCCCTAAGCAACTCAGTGAGACCCTGTCTTTAAATAAAATATATAGAAAAGAGCTGGGGATGTGGCTCAGTGGTTAAGTGGCTCTGCGTTCAATCCCTGGTACCCAAAACAAAAACAAACTACAGAAAAGTTGTTGAGACTAGTACAATGAATTCCCACACCCTTCAGCCACCTTTACCAGTTGTGAGTATTTTGCATCTGGCTTTAGCTATCTAATCTATCATAAAACTTACTAAAACTGTGTGTATATATAATTATTATTATGTAAAATAATAATCATTGTTATTTTGCCAAACTATTTGAAAGTTAGTGCAGAAATCATGAGAGTCAATCCTAAACACTCCAATGTGTATCTCCTAGGAAGAAAAATGTTCTTCCACACACAATTCTTACTTAATTTTCCTTCAATATCTCAATATTGGACTCTATAGCTGTTCCCTCTATCCCATTCAAAATACATACAATGCATTTAACTTTCATGTACCTTTAGTTTCCTTTAGTCTACAACAGTTCCTTACCATTTCTTTTCTGTTCTTTTATAATGCTGACAGTTTTTAAGGGTCAAGTCCAATAGTTTTGCAGAATGTCCAAGAGATTTTTGATCCATGGCCAAAGGTGAGAATAGTTTAAAGAATAGTTTGGTATTGCCAAAGAGAGAGAGAGAGGGAGAGAGAAAGAGAGAGAGAGAGAGAGAGAGAGAGAGAGAGAGAGAGAGAGAGAGAGAAGCGTAGAGAGGTCATGAGCAGTCCATGCACTGAAAGCCAAGATGGTCACAGCACCACCAGTTAGCAACTGTGTGAAAACTGGGAGGTGGTCAGGAGTGAATGAAGGAAGGAAGGATGGAGTTTGGGTGAGTTG
Source organism: Marmota marmota marmota (assembly GCF_001458135.2). Lineage (NCBI taxonomy): Eukaryota > Metazoa > Chordata > Mammalia > Rodentia > Sciuridae > Marmota > Marmota marmota. The sequence continues at coordinate 557,348 of NW_026000253.1, forward strand.
GATGACTTGAGATCAGTATCTCTGTATTTCCAACCATTTTGAAATAAACAACACATTGTTGAGTATATTCACCCTACTATGCCATAGAACACCCCTGAGTTGATCATTACCCAATGTATTAATGAATCAAAACATCACATTGATCCACATATATACAAATATTGTCAATCAAAAAAATAAAATTAAGGGCTGGGATTGTAGCTTAGTGGCAGAGTGCTTGCCTAGCATGTGTGAGGCACTGAGTTCAATTCTCAGCACCACATAATAAATAAATAAAATAAAGGTCCATTGACAACTAAAACAAATAAAATATAAAATAAAATAATAAAAATACATAAGATCACAGAAGCTGTTCTTCCTATGGCTACAAATACCCAAAAAGACCCAGCAGTGATTCACAGGGTGATTTCTTCAGTCCTTTTACCTATTTCCTGAACCCCAGGACCTTACACTGAATGATCTAGATATAGACATTTACTGGGCATACATTATGTGTCAGGAAGTCTCTAAGCACAGTATATGTATTACCTCATTTAACTTTCACCAGACAGAACCCTTTACAAGGCAGGAAATATGATTGTCCCTGTTTGATGGGTAAGGAAATTGAAGCATAGAGAGGAAGCAACGTGTTTGTAGTCACACAGCTAGTAAGTGGTGGTACCAGAGTTTGAACACACATAAGCCTCAACAGTTAACCTCTAGAGTCTTCACATTTAAATTCTTTTTCTTTGTAATTTTTTTCTTTCCTTCTTCCTTTGCTTCCTTCCTTCCTTTTTTCCCCCCAGGGCAAGGACTGAACCTAGGGCCTTGTGTGTGCTAAGCAAGGGCCTATAGTTAAGCTAGATCCTCAGTCTTAATTTTTTCTTTTTTCCCCAAAATTCTAAAATTGGCTTTCCTCCCTCCTCCCCCTCCTCCTCCTCCTCCTCCTCCTCCTCTTCTTCTTCTTCTTCTTCTTCTTCTTGTACCGAGGATTGAATCCAGGGTTGCTTAACCACTGAACCAATTCCGCCCTTTTTTTGTTTAGAGACAGGGTCTTGCAAAGTTGCTGAGGCTGGCTTTGAACTCTGGATCTTCCTGCCTCAGCCTCCCGAGCTGCTGGGATAACAGGTGTGCACCACTGTGCCCAGCGGCTTCCCTTCTTTCACTTTAAATTTCTATAATTTTAACACTTGTATGGATTCATGCAACTACCACCACAAACCAGATACCTAACAATCCCATCATTCAAAAAAGACTCTGCCAGCAGAGAATTTTTATTTTCCTGCAAGCCTGTGCTTCCAATGGCAGCTTGTTTTCAAACAAACCAACAAAAATCCCTGCAGAGCTTTTAAAGTCTTTCTCACAACTACCCGTCTGTTGGGCCCTTAAATTCAGTTTTCTGTTTCCGTTATGCTAATTGGGATCAGATAACGCACAGAGGTCAAGGATAAACCCTAGGGTTCAGAAACAGCCATTTGGGGTCGCTTTCCTGAGCTTTTCTGTTATCTGTTATCTTCCCAGTCGTTTCCGTTTCCCTGGGCTTCCAGTTTGGGTGGACTGGGCCAGAAATAAACCCCATCCGGGTCTGTGCTGTCTGAACCAAAGTGGGAGTTGACAGGTTTGGGGTGGAGGGAAAGACAGAGTCCAGAACAACAAGCACGACAAAAACCCAAAGGTCCTTAGGTTTGGGCCATTCCCTTCTAGAGATACAGCTCTATTGGACAGAAAAGAGGGTACTTTTGTTTGTTTAGCTGATGATTTTTCTTATTAGAGATTACAATAACATCGTTTTTGAGTTCATTTGGACAAAATCATACATGCAAAAAGAGGGTTCTTCAGAATTTTGGCTTTTGTATTTTCCCATTCTTCCTTGCTCTTTGCCACTGCCACATCACCGGAATTAAGATATAAAAGAATAGGGAAAGGAAAAAAGAGAAAAAGAAAAGCACTTAACACATTTTTTCCACTCTCCTTTTCCACCCCTCAGTGCAGAACTAGAAGGTTTCTACACATTATTACATGGCACACCCCTGCCTAAAACCCTCAATGGCTCCCCATTGCCTAGGTCTGCACTGATAAATACACTAGCCCCTAGTTACTTTTGGCTCTTCAAATTAAGATGTGGTGCCACTGCAAAATACACACCAAATTTCAATACTTAGTATTCATGAAATAATGTAAAATGTGTCATTAATAGTTGTTTACATTGATTACATGTTGCACTGATAATATTTTTGATATATAAAAGTTGATTTTACTTCTTTTTTTTGGCTCTGGGAATTGTATCCAGGGCTTTTCATATGCTAAGCAAGTGCTCTACCACTGAGCTACAACCCCCAGCCACATCTATTTTCTCTTTTTAAATGTGCCTATTAGAAATTTTTAAATTGCATGCATGGCTAACATTATATTCTTAATGTACAGTGGTAGTCTGGGTAAAGTTGAAACTCTTGACTTTGACAATAAAGCACATTATATTCTAGCATTTGCTTCTTTTATAGCCTACCCTACCCTCACATCTTCCTCCTTTCTCCCACCCTTCAAACACATACCTATGCACATTCACTCATTTGACACTGCAGTCACTCTAAATCCCTTATTTCCTTTCATACATTTTACTTTTGCACAAGCTCGTTCCTTTCCCACAAGTGCACTTGTCTCCCTTGGGTCTTAGCTTCCTCATGCATCAAATTAAGAGACAGCAACAGATCTCTAACATTCCTTCCTGCCCAGTGGTTCTATAAATTGGCCTCAAAGAAGTATACAGCAGCCTGGAGAATCCAGCAGTCATTTGCACTTGCAGTCATTGGGAGAAAATAATAATAGATTTAATGCACTCATGACCTACTCTGCACCAGGCCCTGTTCCCATTGCTTTCCATATCACTTAATCTCATTAGCAATCCTAGGAGACAGGTACTACCATTATTCCTCTTTTGTAGATGGGAAAATCCAGGCTCAGAGGTTAAGTGATTTACCAAGGTTTTTATAGACTTCAGGGTTCATCTTCCTCCTCCCTTCATTCCCTATCACTTGTTATGTTCACAAAGCTGGGAGTTGATAGCACTTTCTATTGAAGGAATCCATCCACACTGTGAAAGGATAACTCAGGAAAAGATGGTAATCTACCCAGATTTTTTGTCCTGTCCTTGCTCTTTTGACATCTTGTTGCCTCTCTCTCTCTCTCTCTCTCTCTCTCTCCACCCCCCACACTGGCAGGAAGGTGTGTCTCTTCTATCACTGTCTGACTTCCTTCCATGTTTCTATTCTTATAAAAGCTTAATCAAGGAGCCTTAGCCTGTGCTGACTGTAGATACCTTTGGATATTTTCTCCCCACCCCAGAGTCCAAAGAGTGTGGTCAGAGCGTATTTTTAATATTTCTTAGGCCCTTCTCTTCAGATTCAGAGATTTCCCATGTTTTCTAGAAATAGGTTATCTCACTAGGAATAAAAAGCATTCATCCAACAACTCCACCAAGTCATAGCTAAATATGGGAAAAATATGCAAATAAAAGAGCAGAAGCACATCCATGCTGATAAGGTCTCTCCTCAACACACACTCACGTTTTGAAAAAAATCATTATTAAAAAAAAAACATAATAGCAACATCAGAATGTGTGGACAATCATTTTAGGTGGTTTAGAAAGGTTGAGAAATCTGTCACATGAGGGTTCCTTCCCTTCCTGGTTTTGCCACTTACTAGCAATGTGAACTCAAGCTAGATAACTGCTCTAAGTCATTTTCTAGAGGATCCGTGTGGCCTTCTGATAAACGAAAGCTCTCTCCATCTCTTCAATTCCACACCATGTCTCTGACCATCTAGTCCCCCACCCCTGTTTTGGAGTCTTTTACAAACACAGGCAATCTGCTCGCTTTTCCCTCCTTCAGGAGCCATCAGTCTTCACTCTGTCTTGGGCTTCAGCTTTCTCGAGATTGATGAAGGTGTGAGACCCAGACTTGGAGCTCTGCCCTTATTTTCCACCCCCAAAGACAAGCAGCCAAGGGCTGGCACATGAGAAATTCTTATTACTGTGATATTTTTCATGATTTTTGTTCAAGGGTTTTACTGTCGGCCCCTTCAGTGATACAGAGAGGGATTATCAAAAATAGCTAACAATGGAATATGGACAAAATACGCAGAGTATTAGAAACTTCTCAATGACTTGTTGTACATCTTAGGTTTATATAATAAAATAAATGAAAAACAGGGATGGAGATCGTGGCTCAGCGGTAGAGCACTCGCCTAGCACGGGCAGGACCCGGGTTCGATCCTCAGCACCACATAAAAATAAAGGCATTGTGTTGTGTCTATCCACACCTAAAAAATAAATACAAAAAAAATGAAAAAATAAATGAAAAACATAGACACTTGAGCTTTAGGCAGGCTGGCACTGTGTGTCATGTACCCCAGCACATCCATGACCAGCATCTTGCTTAGTGTTAGGCACCTCTATGTAGAGGTATTTATTTAAATAAATATGTATTTAATTTTTAAAATAAATATGTATGTACTTATTATTTATGCAATTAAATATGTAATGACTTAATTTGTTTAAATAAATATATATGAATGAAACAAATGGACCAATGTATAAAAAAAGCACATTCCCAAGTTCCTGTCTCTGGTGTTTTGTTCCAGAGTCTCTCACTAGATGCTAGGCTAAAATTCCAGAAGCCATCTGTTCAGTTTATTTTCTCAGGATGGAGCTTATTAATCTCATTTGTTTCTGACCAGCTGACCAGAAGTGTAATTTTTTTTTGGTACCAGAAATTTAACTAAAGGATGCTAAACCACTGAGCCACATCCCCAATCCTTATTTTTTTAATTGTTTAATTTTGAGATAGGGTCTCACTAAGTTGCTTATGGCCCCACTAAGTTGCTGAGGCAGGCTTTGAACTTGAGATCCTCCTGTCTCAGCCTGCTGTAATTACAGGTGTGTGCCACTGCCTGGTCCAGCTGTGTAATCTTGAGCAAGTCATTTAACCTGAGACTCAGTGGACATAATATCTCCTACTTTCTGTTTTCATGCATGCTTTCTTCTTTTTTTTTTAAAGAAATATTTCTTTATTCTATTTTTTCCATCTCCTTGAACACTCTTCTCAATCCCCACTTGGTGTCTTTGCACTGCTAGCAACTTAGTGTTTCAGTATCAGCTTAAATAGGAGAGTGTCCTCAGAGAGGCCCCAGTCATGTCAAGTCCAAGTCTAAAATAAACCTTCTACCATATTACTTTGTTTTGTCTTCCTAAACATTACCAAATATGTAATTATGTATTTATCTGTTTGCTCACTGATGATCTCTCTAATCCATAGATTGTTGAGCCTTAGACAGGCTGGTGCTGTGAATCACGTACCCTGCCTCATCCATGACCAGCATCTCACTCACTTCTGTGCACTTCTATGTAGGTGGCAGTCATTCAGAAAAAACTACAGTGGTAGAACTCTGAGGACACTCATCTTGTAACATGACTTCAGCTTTTACTTAAAAAAAAAAAATATATATATATATAATATATATACATTCCATATATATTTATATATTCCATATATTTAATATATATGTTATATATATATGGAATGGGGAGTAGTATCTACTGAAGATGGAGAGACTCAGGAAAGGATCAACATTTCCTCTTCCTCCTTTACTATTTCCCTCCCTCTGGCTTTCCATGCTCCACATTTCTTCCCCCTCCATCAGCATTGCTCCAACCCCCCACCTTACCTCACTTTTGTGCCCTCTGGAGACCTTCTTCCCCTTTTTCTCCAGCTAATTAAATTATATATAAAAGAACATTATTGATAAGCTCAAACAAAGCCTTATTTGTTTCTTTCCCCTGTCCCATTTTGCCGCCCTCCACCAGAGGCAAATGTCATGAATTTGGGATATAAAATGTTGATTCAAGATTGTGGGCTTCCTGAGGACAATGAGTCAACTCTTTCATTCTCTAGTTCCTCCACCCTGAGCACAGGGCTTAGGAAGTATTTGATGAATTTAGTGAGAAGTGGACTTTCTGTTCTGCATTGAACACTTAATTGTTACTTCACCTCCCACAGAGTCAGGGGAAGAGGGGCTTAATGGTGAGGGATACAAGGGCAGTTACTTATCTAATTGAGGAGAGAAAAAAAATGCACAGGGCAGCATATTCTGGGGGTCAATTAAAGGAACAAACTAGCACTGTTGGAGTTCAGGGGAAAGACTGGGGTAGCCCTCCTAGGAACCTCCTATGTGGAACCCAGGAGGCCTCATAGCTGAGGTAGGATTTAAATTGGGTGTTAAGTAAAAGGCAAGATGCCAGGCACAGTGACACACACTTGTAATCCCAGCTGCTTGAGAGGCTGAGGCAGGAGGATCTCAAGTTCAAAGCCAGCCTCAGCAACTTAGCAAGGCCCTAAGTAACTTAATGAGACCCTATCTCAATAGAAGAAATTTTTTAAAAGGCTGGGAATGTGACATAGCAGTAAAACAACCATGGGATCAATCTCCAAAATTAAAAAAGGAGTAAACTTTAATCATAAAGTAAGTAGGGAGAGTAATAGAAGATGAAAACAACTCAAGCAAATGTGTAGAGGAAAAAATATAAATATTTATTAGGACACACCATCATCTACAGTGAACTTCTTGACTACACTTGGGTTCCCAGGGGAGCCTGCATTAAAAGGAATGCCTCTGATCATCTTTTGTGGAGTTGTGAAGCCTACCTCATAAATAGGGCTAAGTTATATTTTGAATATGTTAGCTGAGTCCATTGATAATGTAGGTATATGATAGGGCTGCTACATAGTTAAGGGCTATCCAGAAGTTTTTGTAGCAATATAATTTGATATTTGATTTCAAAAATTGTGTAAGTGCCAGGCATGGTGGTGCATAACTGTAATCCTAACAGCTCGGGAGTCTGAGGCAGGAGGATCGTGAGTTCAAAGCCAGCCTCAGCAACTTAGCAAGGCCCTAAGCAACTCAGCAAAACCCTGTCTCTTGATAAAATATAAAAAAAATGGCCAAGAATGTGGCTTAGTGGTTAAGCACCTCTGGGTTCAATCCCTGGTACCAAAAAGATTACCATGTAAGTCAGCTTTCTGTTGCTATGACAAAAATACCTGAGTAATCCATTTAAAAGGAGAGAATATTTATTTTGGCTCATGATTTCAGAGGTTTTAGTCCATGACCTCTGTTGTTTGGACCTGTGGTGAGACAGAATTTGAAGGTGGGGAGCATGTGGTAGAGCAAAGCTGCTCACTCCATGGCATCTAGGAAGCAAAGAGAGACACAAAAAGGGCCTGGGTTCCCAACATCCTCAAGAGCACCTACTGAATGACTTCACTTCCTTCTGGGAGGCCCCACCTCCTGAAGGTTCCACATATCCCAGTAGTGCCATGGGCTGGTAACCAATCTTTCAGCATATAGGCCTTTGGGGGGCATTTTGGATCCAAACCATAACACTTTTGTAACATTTACCAGTACTAGGCATTGTTTTAAGCACTTTAAATATTAACTCACTAACAAACACCAACCTTGTATTGACCCATGGAGTAGTTAGCATTATTATCCTCATTTGAGAGATGAGTAAGCTCAAGCACAGAGGGGTGTTGAGAGCCACAGCCGAAGGGGCCCCAGCAAACTTCCAGCTGCCAGCAAACTTCCAGCTGCCGGCTGATGATTGGCTCACAGAGGCCCCAGCAACTTCTAGCTGATTGGCTCCTCNCCTCAACCTCCTGAGTTGCTGGGATTACAGGCATACACCACCACACCCAGCTGTGTTTCCATTTCTTTTTTTTTAAAGATATATAATTTTTTGAATTTTATTTTATTCGTTTATTTTTTTATGTGATGCTGATGATAGAACCCAGTGCCTCATGTATGCTAGGCAAGTGCTCTCCCACTAAGCCACAACCATTTCTAAACACATTTCTATTCTACACACCTATTGGTTTCAAGTGAGTTATTAAATCCAGTCCATACTTAAGAAAGAGACGATTAAACTCTGCCTCCTACAGTAAATATCTACATATATTATTTGAAATCATTCTTTACAGAATATTTTTCTTCCTTGTTTATTTATTTTTCAATTGTTTATTTAGGGGTTGGGGTGGAGATCATTGGTAGAGCACTTCCTAGCACATCTAAGGCTCTAGGTTCTATCCTCAGTACTGCATGGAAAAATATATATTTATTTGTATCAGCATGGACTCATAAATTTAATAACTGGAGTTGTAATCCAATCCTATGTTATTTATTCATTTTAAAAAATCCATGTCCTTCTTGAACCTTTGAAATTTTATTAGCTTGAAAATCCAGAATTCCTTTATATAGGTTTGTTTCAAACAGGGACTATCTAAATTAAGATCTGGTAGAAAGTTTGTGGAGCATATATGCACATGCATATACCCATTTTATAGATGAAGAAATTGAAATGTAGTGATGCTATGTGAGCTGACTCTCCTTATACAATACCTCATGGGATTTTATATGGGAATTCTCTCTCCCAAACTTTTAATAATAGATCGCTGTCCTCTGCTTAAGCACTTCGTGTGACATGAAGCTCATTCCCTCACAATGAGCATAGGATCTGCTCTGTTTCTATTGGGACTGCAGTCACTGTGGAATTGAGATTGAAAGAGGGAAAGAGACATTGAACATGGCCTTGGGAGAAGCAGAGTAGGTTATAAAAGCTGGCTAGACAAAGAATATGACTAGAGAGGAAGCAGAGACTAGGGTAGGGCAATTGAAAACTGGAGTGTTTCCCTGGATTTCAGGGAAGCTGTTGTTTGCTGGGCTTAGCGTGTGCCGAGAAGCTGTGGTGACACCCCCACTCCACCTAGTGCCACCAATCTGCCACCCCACACCACCTCTGATTGCTGTAATACCTCTTTTGCCCACCCCCAAGACACCCATTCTTAGATATAAATTATATTCAGTAACTCAACAAAATTTTTTTGCACTTGATATATATATAAATATATATGCTGGGACCTATTCTAGGTGCCACAGGAGAGTGGGAAGTGTGGTGAGAGTGTGTGTGCATGCACTTGGATGCACACAGTGGGTGAAGAACAGCCTTCTGTTGTTCATTTTTATTTGGATTACATGAAGTATTTCTCATTTCTTTTATCCCTCATTTCTTTTTTGAAAAAATAAGTATTGAGATAGATTCACAGACCACACAATTGTCCATTAAAAGTGTACAGTTCAGAGGCTTTACAGATAGATATAACCATCTCTATGATTTTAGAACATTTTCATTACCTCAGAAAGAAACCATTTAGTGGGGCTGGGGTTGTGGCTCAGTGGTAGAGTGCTTGCCTTACACCGGTGAGGCACTGGGTTTGATCCTCAGCACCACATAAAAACAAATAAATAAAAATAAATAAAGGTTAAATTGAAAAAAGAAACCATTTAGCTAAGATTTTGGTATCCCCAATACCTACCCCAAATCCTAAATAACCAATAATCAAATTTCTGTCTCTATGTATTTCCCTATTCTTAGCTTTTATATGGAATCATATCGTATGTGGTATTTTGTGACTAACTACCTTATTTTAGCATAATGTTTTCAAGGTTCATCTGTTACAGCATATGTATCAATACTTCACCACTCTTTGTAGCTGAATAGTATTCCATTGTATAGATATACCACATTTGTTTCTCCATTTAGCTGTTGATGGACATGAGTTGCTTCCACCTTTTGACTACTATGAACAGTGCTGCTATAAATATGCATGCACATGTTTCTTTGTGGCATACATTTTCATTTCTCTTGGATATAGACCTAAGAGTGGAATCACTGGGTCATATGGTAGCTCTCCCTCTACCAGGCTATTTCCTAGAAAAGCTGCAGGATTTTATGTTCCCACCAGCTCTCTATGAGAGTTCCCACTTTCTACATCCTCAACATTACTTGCTATCTAAACTTTTTGATTCTAACCATCCTGGTAGATATGAAGTGGTTTTGGTTTTTGTTTTTTACTTTTTCTTTTATTTGTTGAAGTGGTTTAGATTTGCAGTATTTCCTTAATGATGCCTGAGCATCTTTTCAGGTGCTGGTCATACATGTTCCTTCCTTCCTTCCTTCCTTCCTTCCTTCCTTCCTTCCTTCCTTCCCTCCCTCC
>NW_026000253.1:568361-574362 GCF_001458135.2 Marmota marmota marmota
GTGTATAAGAGACAGCCTTCCTTCCTTCCTTCCTTCCTTCCTTCCCTCCCTCCTTCCCTCTCTCCTTCCTTCCTTCCTTCCTTTCTTTCTCAGAGATTGAACTCAGTGTAACTTAACCACTGAGCCACATCCCCAGCACTTTCAATATTTTATTTAAAGACAGGTTCTTGCTGAATTGTTTAAGGCCTTGCTAAGTTGCAAAGCTAGCTTTGAACCCATGATCCTTTGAACCCACCTCTGCCTCCTGAGTTTCTGGGATTATAGGCATGAGCTAGAGTGCCCAGCCATACATGCATCTTATTTCGAGAACCATATATTCACATTGTTTTTTAATTGGGTTGTCTTATTATTGAGTTGTAAATTTCCTTATATATTCTAGGCACAAATTCCTTATTCTTTTCCCCATTAGTTGACTGGGATCCATGTCTGGGAAGAAAATGAACAAACCAGGTCTTTCTGTGGAGGTGATAATATAATAAGGCAGGAAACAGCTTCAAGCAGAATGACTTGGAGGTACGAATTAAAGACCCAGTGTGGTTTCTAGACTTTCAATAATTCTGGCAGCCCATGGAGAGATTCCCAGCCTAACAGAAGGCTATATATATCTAACTGGCTCACAATGTTCCTCTAAGTAGTTATTGAAAATTATTTGACTTTGTACAGACTTTATTAAATAGTGCTTTTTCTGAGGTGAGTCTTGCTCTGTCCTTGGTAGTCTCAGTCTCTTTCCACTCTCCTGTGGCACTTAGAATAGGTCCTATATGTTGGAGCAATAGTGCCAACCTCCCCACACCATACACATAAGATTTAACTTCTCCTTAGCTAATTTCCCCCCTGCCTGTGTGGGTAGAAGAGTGTGTAGGCCAAGGGACAGTATAATCACTCTGCTAGGCCTAGTTCATTATGAGGGTTGCTAAGCAACCCTCAGCTGCCCACTCAGCCCCATACCTACCCTTCAATCCCTGGCCAGTCTGCCAGGAGTATTACCAGTCCCAAAGGAAAGACTCACCTGCCTGTGGTTCCGATTTACACACCCATCAGCAATATGCAAGAGTCTCCACTTCCCTTTACCCTCACCAATATTTCATATTAGCAATCTTATTGAACATCTAATGGAAAATTTCATTGTTTTGACTTGACTTCTCCTGATTAGTATTGAGATTGAAGATCTTTTCACATTCTTGATTATTTTTTATTTTCTGTGCTGTGAATTTCTTGCTCATATCCTTTGTTCATTTTCTTACTGAAACATTACTCTTTTCCTTAGAGGTTAGTCTGAATGCGTTTTAGCATAGTAATATATTTAACATGGATATGAAACATTTTCAGCCTTTTACAAGTTCTAAAACTCAAAACGAGGTCTGAAACTGAGTACATATACAATTCCATTCTTAATCAGCTATGGTATGTGCATGCACATATAAATATTTCACATACACTCACATTTTCATTTTTCTGAAAGACTTCTTTACAACTACACCCAGAGATCACAGTTAAAATTAAATTCATGGAAGTCATTTCTAATGATTTTTGAATAGAATTTTTTTTTAAATGTAAAAATAAAAGCGTAAGTGGCCACAACTGGCATTACTCATGCCATCTTCCACAAAGTACTTTCTATCCATGCTAATTTCTACCAATATCAAAAACTTAATAACCGGGGCTAAGGCTGTAGCTCAGTGATAAATTGCTTGCCTCGCATGTGTGAGGCACTGGGTTCAATCCCAGCACCACTTAAAAATAAATAAAGATACTATGCATTCATCTACAACTAAATAAATATTTAAAACAACCTTAATAACCATCCCTGCTTTGTTCTGTACTGCTTCAAAAGGAGCCTTCCTTTTCACTGCCCTTGAGCTTGCTTTCTTGCTTTCCTCCCATGTCTCAAAATAATAAAAACAACAACAACAACAAAAAAAACACTGTTGGCTTTACCTAATATTCATCAAAGACCCCGAAAAAAATTTTTTACCAAATTAAATCTTGCAATAATAAGATATTTAATGAAAAGATAAGTTTCCCAGTCTCTACCAAACTTAATTTAATCCATAATACCTTTTTATTTTATTTTATTTTCACCTGTTTAAAAATTTAATGTATTTTCTCTTCTCAAGGCAAAATAATATCAAATTCTGATCTGGGCATTTATTTTCAAAGGATTCACAATCCAAATTCTCATAGCACTGTGCTGAACTACAGAGTTCAGGCCCTGTCTCAGACATGAGCTCTTCACCTCCAACCAGTTCTTGCTGGGTAGCCACATGGGCCAGTGATGTCATTGCTTCCAGTTTTTCAGGGGCAGCCAGAAATTTTAACTTGAATGTGAAATATGTTGATATTTAAATATTCAAAATATATTTTGTAATACTTTTTGAGCCAAACCAAAAAAAAAATGCTTTTGGGTCTTGGTGGCACATAATCAGCCGGTGTCTGAAGTTTGCTAAAGAGTGCAGTGGTTAAGTGTATGTACTAAGAGCTCCAGGTTATATTTATTTTCTATTGCTGCATAATGTATTGCCACAAATTTAGCAAGTCACAACAGCATCCATCTGTTGTCTCACAGTTTCTATGGTCAGTTTAGGCTGCTAAAGCATGTTACCATATAGCAGAGGTAAATTTAACAATGAAAATTTATTTCTCACAGTTCTGGAGGCTGGAAATCTGAAATTAGAGTGCCAGAATGGTGTGGTTCTGGTAAGGACCCTATTCCAGATTACAGACTGGAAGTTCTCATTATGTACTTTCATGGAAGAAAGAGGGTGAGAGAGCTCTCTGGAGTCCCTTTTGTAAAGGTACTAACCCTATTCATGTTGGCCATACCCTAATCACCTCCCAAATGACCCACCTTTTAATGCTACCACATTCGGAGTGGGGGGAGCATTCAGTCCATTGGACATGGGTCTCTGCTCAGGATCTCACTAGGGTGAAATCAAAGCATTGACTGGGGATATGATCTTATCTAAGGCTCAGGGTCTTCTTTCAAAGATCACTAGTCATTGGCAGAATTTATGCCCTTGCAATTATAGAGCTGATGTCCCTATTTTCTTCCTCACTGCTTTCCAGGAACTAATCTCAGCACTTAGAGGCCATCCTCAAGGGGCCCTCTTTTCATGGGGTTCCCTCCTTAGGCCTGCTCACAATGTGATAGCTTAATTACTTAAGGCAAGTAGACTTTCTCTTAAAGATATCCCAGTAAGCCAGGCCCTGAGATTACCTTAATGCAATTATTGATACGAGTAAATTTACATATATCATTTTGCTATTACTTTTTAAAAAATATTTATTTTTCAGTTTTGTTTAGGTGGATACAATATCTTTACTTTATTTTTATGTGGTGCTGAGAATCGAACCCAGTGCCTCACGCATGCTAGGCAAGCACACTACCACTTGAGCCACATCCCCAGCCCCATTTTGCTATTACTTTTTAATGGCTGATTTGTTCCTCTGTTCCTCCATTATTATCTTCTTTTGTGTACAATGTATACTTTATGGTTTTCCCTTTTAAGACTTTTTTTTTGTTTTCCTTACTATATTTTTGGAGGTTTTCCCCTTAGTTTTTCTCTGGGGATTGCAATGTGCATCTTAATTTAAACACTCGTCTTCAGATCAATGCCAACTTAATTCTAATAGAGAGATGCTTTCCTAGCATATGTTCATCCCCTCACCTTTATGTTACTATTGTCACTAATATAATGTTTTTATATTGTCCAGTAATTTAATTTTATATTCATTTTTTGCAGTTAACTTTTAAATCAGTTAAGAGAAAAAACTATATGTATACTGTATTTTTATATTTACTTACATGGTTGCCTTTAACAATGCTCTTTGTTTATGTTATGGGTTTTGTTTTGTTTGATACCAGGGATTGAACCCAAGGGGACGTAACTTCTGAACCACATCCCCAGACTTTTTTTATATTTTATTTTGAGACATAGTCTCAGTAAGTGACCTAGGCCTAAGTTGCTGAGGCTGGTTTGAATGTGCAATCATCCTGCCTCGGCCTCCTGAGTCTCTGGGATTAGAGGTGTGTGCTACCATGCCTGACTCATGTGTTTTTGAATTACAGTCTGGTGTCATTTCCATTCAGCCTCAAGACAGAGCTGCTAGCAACACTTTCTCTCATCTTTGGTTATCTCGTGATGACTTTATTTGTCTTCCATTTTTTAAGCATATTTTTATTTTGCTGGATATGAAAGTTCAGATTGACAGACTTTTTTTACTTCAATACTTTGAATATGTCAGCCATCTAATTATCTTTCAGCCTCTGTGGTTTCTGGTGAGAAATCAACAGTTAATACTATTGAGAATCCCTTATATATGACTCATTTCTATCTCGCTGCTTTCCAGGTTCAAACTTTCTCATTATCTTTTGACAGTTTTATTATGGTATGTTCAGGTATGGGTCTCTTTTTATATTTATCCTCCTGTGAAATTCTTGGATATATAGATTAATGTGTTTTCATCTAATTTGGCAAGTTTGGGATGGATCAAATATTTGTTTCTGTCATCTTCTCGCCTCTTCTTCTGAAATTCCCATTATGTGTTTTGTTGCATTTAATGGTGTCCCATATTTCTCTGGGGCTCTGTTCACATTTCCTTGATATTTTTAGTCTTTATCTTTCAGATTGCATCATCTCAGCTCATCTATCTTCAAGTTCACTGATTCTTCCTTATGCCAGCTCAGATCTACTATTGACCCCTTCTACTGAACTTTCCATTTCAAGTATACTTTTCAACTCCACTGGGCTCTTTTTAAAATAAATTTTATTGATACCCCATATTTAATGAAATATTGTCATCATACTTTCTTTTAATTATTTAAACATGGTTTCTACTGGTTCTTTGACCATATTAAAAACTAACTGACTTGATATCTTTATCTACTAAGTCAACATCTGGGCCTACTTTAGAAAGTCTCTATTGCCTGATCCTGATTTCCTCCCTTTATAAGGTTAACACTTCCTTGTTTCTCTTTTCTTTTTTTTCCCCCAGTACTGAGGATTAAGCCCAGGGGTGTTTTACCACTGAGCCATATCCCCAGCTCTTTTTATTTTTATTTTGAGATAGGGTCTAGTTAAATTGTTGAGGCTGATCTCAAACTTGAGATTCTCCTGCCTCAGCCTCCCAGGTCACTGGAATTACAGGTGTGTGCCACTGCACCTAGTTCTTTTCTGTTTCTTTGCATATATCATAACTTTTTAAAAAGTGGATATTCTATATAATATATTGTACAAATTTCAGATTCTGATTCCCATCCCCAATGGTTGTTATCATTTCTGTTTATTTATTCACTTTGTGACTTGCTCAGATTCATTTTATAGAGTCCATCTCTCCTGCAGTGGGTAGCTGCTGATGTCTTCTCAGGTTTTTTTTAAATATTATTTTTATTGTAAATCTGGCTTCCTAGGCTTAAAATAAAATAAACCTGAGCCAGCATAGCTTAATTTAATCACCCAACGATTGATCAGAAATTGTGCTCAAATGGTATATATAGCACAATAAGACTTCCACAATTTGCCAATTAATCTCTGAGTAGTTCGAGGATCAAATTAAAAGTTTGCATAGATTTCAAGTCTGCCCAAGCCTTTGTTTTCTTCATGTGTGGCATCTCATGTTCAACATGGGGTAGGTAGATAGCTGGAGCCTTCTCTGATCTCTCCTGAGCAGGTGTGCTGCCTTGTATAAACATACAGATTTATAGATTATCAAGGATATAAGAAAACCCACGATGCCTATTATATACCACTCCACCAATCTCTCTGTTAAATTTCTGGCTAGGGGCCAGGTGCTATGGCCCATGCCTGTAATCTCAGAAACTCAAGAGGCTGAAGCAAGAGGATTGCAGGCTCAAAGCCAGTCTCCACAACTTGGTAAGGCCCTAAGCAACTTAGCAAGTCCCTGTCTCTAAATAAAACATTAAAAGGGCTGGGGATGTGGCTCAGTGAGTAAGTACCACTGAATTCAATCCCTGGACCAAAAAAAAAAAAAAAAAATTTTT
>NW_026000253.1:574387-577870 GCF_001458135.2 Marmota marmota marmota
CCAAAAAAAAAAAAAAAATATTTTTGGCTAATCTGTGGGTCTGTTGCTTTCTCCAGTTAGTAAAGAGATGTCAGATTAGCTGTGCTGTTTGCTAGATTCTCATTGTGATAACCAAGGCTCCCTGTTTTTCCTTGAATAAATATATACTGATTTGCTGTATAATTTTGGACAGGTTTTTAGTGGAGTTTAAAACAAAATATTTTCCCAGTTTTATTGTTCTGGTTTTTTTTTTTTTTTTAGAGAGTATTTTCCAAACTCCTTGCTCATGTATTCTGAAAGTCTCCCAATTGTTTATTCATTATTGTTCAAGACTCCCTCTCCATGAACATAGATATGGTAATTTTTAAAAATATTTTTAGTTGTTGATGAACCTTTATTTTGTTTGTTTATTTATTTTGGTAGTGGGGATTGAACTCAGGAGCACTCTACCACTGAGCCATATTCTCAGTCCTATTTTGTATTTTATTTAGAGACAGGGTCTCACTGCGTTGCTTAGTGCCTCACTTTTTCTGAGGCTGGCTTTAAACTTGCCATCCTCCTTCCTCAGCCTCCCGAGCCACTGGGATTACCAGCATGTGCCACCGTGCCCAGCTGATGGACCTTATTTTATTTAGTTAGGTTTTATGTGGTGCTGAGGATCAGACCCAGTGACTCAACATGCTAAGAAGTGTTCTACCACTGAGCACAACCTCAGCCATAAATATGGTAATTTTTTTTAAAGAGAGAGAGAGAGAAATTTTAATATTTATTTTTTAGTTTTCGGCAGACACAACATCTTTGTTTGTATGTGGTGCTGAGAATCGAACCTGGGCCGCACGCATGCCAGGCGAGCGCGCTACCGCTTGAGCCACACTCCAGCCCAAATATGGTAATTTTAAAATTGCCCCCAAATGAAGAGGCATTAATGTGTAAAAACATAAAGCTATACGGGAAGTCTTATACCATCCACTCATTTCTTTCTGTAAATATAAAACTACTATAAAAATATTCTATTTTTTAAAAATTTAAGGCAAAGATTGTTTCTTCATTGCTCCAAAGCACTAAACAAAATAAATATGACAAAACCAATTTCAGTATTCAACTAATAAAAAGAAAATATTAGTAATCTGATGGTCCTCAGCTACTATGAGGTACTTTTGCTTTCATGTTTTTGCCTTATAAATGTTTTATATTTTTGATGTATTCAAATTTATTTATCTGAGTCTTTATGTCTTATACCTAGCATACCCCAGGTTTAAAACACTCTTTTGTATTTCTCTTTCTACTTTTAGAATTTATATTTTATGTTCAGAGACATTTAATCTATCTAAAATTTGCTTTTATAAAAGTCATGAGGTAAAGATCCAACTTTATTTTTCTGAACTGAATACTGTATCTTTTCTCCTTTGTTAAAAACTGGATTCCTGTATATATTTAGATCTATTTTGGATTCTATTCGGACCCATTGATATACTTTTCAAGATTAGTTCCATTTCCACATAATTTTAATCATTTCACCTCTATGCTGGGATTTGATATCTGGTAGGGAAAGTTTCCTTTCATTGTTCTTGTTCTTTTCCAGAATTGTCTTGTCTATTCTTGCAGTTTCTGTTCCAAGCAATTTTTAAATAAATTTCTTGGCTTCTACAAAAAGTTTCATTTAATATTTTTATCAGGGTTAAATTTATAAATTTTATGCACACCCTTAATTCTTCTCAAATGTTTTCTCTATGATAAATTATGTGGACATGATACCACCATTTGTTTTTCAACTACTATGTCAATTGTTCTAGCATAAGTTTAGAATAAGGTGCACTATTCTGGCTAATTGAAAGTGATAACTTTTTTATTTGCTTAATTTTTAGGCAGCCTCTACTGATGTTGGTTTCTATTCAGACCCAGGTTTTGTCCTTCTTTTTTTCCACTACTCTATCATTGCTTTTTTTGCTACTAGATTGTCTGTATTATAATAAAATTCATGTTTTATTTTAAATAAAATAATTATTGATTTAAAAAAATAGTTGTCATATTTCCACTGTTGAGTTTTACTAGAGTATAACATATCTACTACTTCATTCAGATATTCTTTTAGGTCCTTTAGTAAAATTTTACATTTTTCTTCATCTAGAGTTTTGTACATTTATTAGATTTTCCCTAGGCAATTTATAATTCTGGGAATTATTATGAGTGGAACTTTTATCTATTACATTTTCTAGTAGACCATTGATGGTGTATAAAAACAACATTGCATTTTTTATGTTGCTCTTGTATTTTGCCACTTGGTTGAATTATTTTTATTTGTTCTAATGGGTTCTCAGTTAATTGCCTTGGATTTTTACATAAGCCATCATATTTTTAACAATGATAATGGTTCTGTATTTCTTTTAACATTATTGCTATCCCATTTGCCAAAAGTTAATTCATCCATTCAACTAATATTTATTAGTAAACTGCTTTGTTCCAAGCATTGTTCTGCACACCAGGTATAGAGCAATGGACAAAACAGACAAGGTTTCTGCCCTTTAGAGCTTATATTCTATTCAGGAGAATCGACAATCTATGAAACACATAAAAAGACCCATTACCTTTGGCAAAATATGCCCCAAATTAGTGACTTAAGATAAATATTTATTATCTTGCACAGTTTATGCTGGCCATGAATCTGGGGACAAATTAACAAGGTATGGCTCAGGGTCTCTTGTAAGATTTTAGTCAAGATGTCAGCTGAACTTGTCATCATCCAAAGGCTTGATTGTGGCTGAAAGATACATTACCAAGGTAGTTTTCTCACATGGTTTGCAAATTGGAGATGAATCTTGGCAGGAGATCTCAGTTCCTCATCACATGGTTCTCTCCATAGAGCTAAAATGTCTTTATTACATGTCACCAAGCTTTCCTCAGAAACCAAAAGGGGGAGGAGGAAGCTATAAAATTTTTCATGGCCTAGCATTAAAAGTCACATTTCATCATTTCCACAATATGCTATTGGTTTCTAAGGTCAAAAATATTCAGTGTAAAAGAAAGCTATAGAAAGGTATGAATATTAGGAAGCAGAGATTATTGGAAGCCATCTTGGATCCTGGCTACCACAAAGTATGCATGAATTCTGATGAAATCATGAGCTACAAAAGTTGAAGGTGTCAGTAATGAAGGGCAGAGAAGTAGAGATCAAGACGCAGGCTCATAAAGAATGAGGGAAGATTGTAAAGGAAGAAATCTCTAAGTGGTTTTAAGTCATTGAACCCAATGATAATTTTTATTTAATTGATTGATTTTAATAAGGTATATATGATAGCAGAATGCATTTTGATTCATTGTACACAATTGCAGCACAATTTTTATTTCTCTGGTTGTACACAATGTAGTGTCACACCCTATGTGCAGTCATGCATGTACTTAGGGTAATGATGTCCATCTCATTCCACCAACTTTCTTGCCCCCATGCACTTTCCCTATTCCTCCCTCCCCTTTGCCCTATCCAAAGTTCCTCCATTTCTCCCATGC
>NW_026000253.1:579011-600685 GCF_001458135.2 Marmota marmota marmota
TTAAGAAATCTCCATACTGCTTTCCAAATTGGTTGCACCAATTTGCAGTCCCACCAGCAATGTATGAGTGTGCCTTTTCCCCTACATTCTTGTCAAAATTTATTGTTGTCTGTATATGTATATGTATGTATGTATATATATATATATATATATATATATATATATATATATGTATAGTCTGTATATATATATATATATGCTGTTGATGTACATATATATATATATATATATATATGTATGTATGCTGTTGTTGATGTACTTATTTATTTATTTATGATGTATTTATTTATTTTTTTATATGTGGCGCTGAGGATCAAACCCAGTGCTTCACACATGCTGGGCAAGTGCTCTGTCACTGAGCCACAACTCCACCCCCTATTGTTGTCTGTATTTTTGATAACTGTCATTCTGACTGGCATGAGATGAAATATTAGAGTAGTTTTGAATTGCATTTCTCTAATTACTAGAGATGTTGAACATTTGCTTATATATTTGTTAATTGAATGTGTATCTTCTTCTGAGAAGTGTCTGTTCTGCTTCTTAGTCCATTTATTGATTGGGTTGTTTCTTTTTTGTTTGTTTGTTTTTGGTGTTAAGTGTTTTGAGTTCTTTATATATCCTGGAGATTAGTGCTCTGTCTGATGTGCATGTAGCAAAAATTTGCTCCCAAAATGTAGGCTCTCTGTTCTTCACTTATTGATGGATGGAATATTCTTTGTATGTCAGTTAAGTCCAAATTATTGATTGTGTTATTGAGTTCTATAGTTTCCTTGTTTAGTTTTATTTTGTAAGATCTACCCAGTGGTGAGAGAGGTGTATTAAAGTCACCCTGTATTATTGTGTTATGGTCTTTTTGGTTTTTGTATTTGAGAAGGGTTTGTTTGACATACATAGATGCCTCATTGTTTGGGGCATAGATATTTATGATTGTTATGTCTGGTTGATGTATGAATCCCTTAAGCAGTATGAAATGTCCTTCTTTATCCCTTTTCAATATCTTTGTTTTGAAGTCCACTTTATCTGATATGAGGATGGAAACCCCTGATTATTTTTGTGGTCCATGTGAGTGGTATGTTTTTTCCCACCTTTCACCTTCAGCCTGTGGATGTCTTTTCCTGTGAGATGAGTCTCTTGAAGGCAATATATTGTTAGGTCTTTTAAAAATCCAATCTGTCAGTCTATATCTTTTAACCGATGAGTTTAGGCCATTCACATTCAGGGTTATTATTGACATACGGTTTGTATTCCCAGAAATTTTGGGTTGTCTTTGGTCCTTAACTGAACTTGTTTTCTCCTTTGAATAGCCTTTCCTTTAGTGTAGTTCCTGCCTTTGCTGATTTTCATTGTTGTTTTTCATTTCCTCTTCCTGGAATATTTTTCTGAGGATGCTCTATAGTGTGGGTTTTTGCACTGTAAATTCTTTAATTTTTGTTTATCATGAAAGTTTTTTATTTTGTCATCAAATCTGAAGCTTAATTTTGCTGAATAAGATTCTTGGTTGGTATTCATTTTCTTCCAGAGCTTGCTATATGTTGTTCCAGGATCTCCTGGCCTTGAGGGTCTGGATTGAAAAATCTGCTAAAACATGAATCGGCTTCCCCCTATATGTGATCTGATACTTCTATCTTGTGGCCTTTAAAATTCTCTCCTTATTTTGTATGCTAGGAATTTTCATTATAATGTGCCTTGGTGTAGATCTTTTGTAATGTTGTACATTTGGTGTCCTGTAAGCCTCTTGTATTTGATTTTCCAATTCATTATTCATGTTTGGGAAAATTTTCTGATGTCATTGAAGAGATTGTGCATTCTTTTGATTTGAATCTCTGTCCCTTCCTCTATCTCAATAACTCTTAGATTTGGTCTTTTGATGCTATCCCATAATTCTTGGATGTTCTGCTCATGATTTCTTACCATTTTTACTGTGTGGTCAACTTTATTTTCCAGATTGTATACTTTGTCTTCATTTTCTGACGTTCTGACTTCCAAGTGATCTAGTCTGTTGGTGATGCTTTCTGTTGAGTTTTTTTGTTTTTTGTTTTGTTTTGTTTTGTTTTGTTTTTAGTTTTTGGTGGACACAACATCTTTGTTGGTATGTGGTGCTGAGGATCGAACCTGGGCCGCACACATGCCAGGCAAGTGCGCTACCACTTGAGCCACATCCCCAGCCCTCTGTTGAGTTTTTTACTTGGTTTATTGTTTCCTTCATTTCAAGGATTTCTGATTGGTTGTTTTTCAGAATCTCTATCTCTTTCTTGAAGTAATCTTTTGCTACCTGTATTTGCTCCCTTATCTCTTTGTTGGTGTGATCAATGTTTGCCTGTATTTGCTCCCTTATCTCTTTGCCAGAGTTATCAATTTTTGCCTGTATTTGCTCATTTAGGTCATGCTTTTAAAAATAGTTGTAGGTGGACACAGTATCTTAATTTTATTTATTTATATGTGGTGCTAAGAATTGAACCCAGTGCCTCACACATGCTAGGCAAGTGCTCTGCCACTGAGCCACAATCCCAGCCCACACATCATTTTAATTATGAACAATCTTAACTCCTTCTCTGACATTTCATCAACTGTGTTGTACATGGGGTCTGTTATTGTAGTATCCTGGTTTGTTTGGGGCACTCCCTTGTTTTTTCATGTTGTCTTTGTGTCTTCCTTTTTTGCAGTGTGGGTCTGAGGTATTAGTTTCAACCCTATAATCTTGTAGTATCCGTGCAGATTATCTGTACCTCACTTTACTGTTGGGCTTCCAGACTTCTGCTGTTGTCCCATCATGGATGCTACTGCAAGTATAGGTGGTGGCGGCAATAGCAGAGGTAACTCAAGATAGTAATGGAGGTGTCTCAAGATGGATGCAACCTCTTTCAGAGATAAGGCTGAAAGGGTGAGTCTTACATGGGCTTTGGGAAGCCTGTTCTGAGATGTAACTGCTTCTAGGCCCTGTCTGTTGTCACAATGTGGAGGCTACTCATGGGGAGGGCTATGACGGTGGTTACAGTGTCCCAAGATGGGGGTAGGTTAGGCCTAGGCTCCCAGGTGGGCCAAGAGCAGGGTGGGAGAGGGGGGTGGACCTGGAACTACCCTGGGCCTGGGCTCCCCCGCAGGTAGACAGAGGCAGTCCTAGCCCTGGGCCTAGATCTGGTATAGGTCAGCAGGTCAGCAGAGGTGGTTTTGGGCCAGGGCCTGAACTCTGGTGTGGGTCTGCCTGTCTTCGGGGGCCGACCCAGGCCTACTTTGGGCCTGGGCTCCCACCTAGGTCAGCGGAAGCAGTTTTAGACCTGGCCCTGGATCCGGCTTAGGTTGGCAGGTCATTGGAGGCAGTCCTGGGCCAGGGCCTGAGCTCCAGCGTGGGTCTGCCAGTCAGTGGGGCAGACCTGGGCCCAACCTGGGCCTGGGCTCCCACATGGGTGGCAGGGGCATTCCTAGGCTGGGGCCTGGGCCTCAATGATGATTTTTGTAACAAATATTTTGTATTTGCTGAAATAAAATTAATGGATAAATAATGTACCTATTCACAAAATTTGAAGAGGTGAATATAATGTCTTAATTGCAATATTAAGAACATATAAAATAAAAAGTTGTGAATAAAATAAGATGCATTTCAACATTTAAATGCTCGGTCATGATTAAGTCATGATAAGTATAGTCTACTCATGGTATTCTAGAAGATATAATGAAGGCAGTTGCCTCCACCTAAAAGTGTCAATTGTTACAGATGTACTGTATTAGCTATTCAAATACCACAAATGGTATTGCTATTGTGGTATGATTTCCAAATGGCAAAATAGTACTGGTAAAATTATGAACAAAATAAAGTACATTATTTCCTGATTTTACA
This sequence comes from Marmota marmota marmota, assembly GCF_001458135.2. Taxonomy (NCBI): domain Eukaryota; kingdom Metazoa; phylum Chordata; class Mammalia; order Rodentia; family Sciuridae; genus Marmota; species Marmota marmota. The sequence goes on from NW_026000253.1 coordinate 582,847, forward strand.
TGTGTGTTGTTTAGCCTTTGCCACTTGCTGTGACGAAATACCTATTAATAACAATTTAAAGGAGGAAAGGTTTATTTTGGCTCAAAGTTTCAGTTCATAGTCAAACAGCTACTTTGCTCTGGGCCTGAGGTGAGGCAGAACATCATAGCAGAAGGTGTGGTGCTCAGCTCATGGCAGTTAGGAACAGAAAGAGGAGAGGGGAAGTGGGGAGAGGAAGGAGAAGGACAAGCCACAGTCCCTAAGGGTATGCCCCAGTGACCCACTTCTTCTGATCATGTCCTGTTTATAGTAGTCCATTGAACTATCAATGATTAATCCATTGATAAGGTCAGAGCTCTTATGATTCAATTTCTTCCCCAAAGTCCCACCTCTAGATATTGTTGCATTGGGGACCAAGCCTTTAACACATGAGCTTTGGGGAGGACATTCCAGATCCAACCCGTAACAACATTTGCATTCTGGGAAAATTCACTCTTAATTTAATCTGTATAAAATACTTGATGTTTTTTATATAATATGGAGTTAAGTTATAAACTCAGACGATTTGTTGAAAATTGTCTGTTTAAGTCTTCTCCCCAACATGAATGTCCTGACAGACATTAGAAAGTCATACAAGACAGAGTCCTGTGAGCACTGGAGGGTTCTCGTCTCACACATCCAAAGAATGAAATACACAGATGACAAAAGGTGAGAATTCAGTGGCAGATTTATTAGAAGCAAGCAAGGAAAGCTCCCACAGCATAGGAGGAGTGCCAAAGAGGGTACTGTCGGTGGTTCTGTGTCTAAGGGTTTTTATACTCTTTTTGATGAGGAAGCAACCTTTCACTAGAAAGTCTTTCTGGATTGTTCTCTTTTTCTGACTCAATTGAAGGTGCACAATTTTGATTTCTTAATCCCATAGTGGGATGGTTTAATGTCTTTGTTAACCTGAGTTTTTCCTGTACTTGTTCCTTAAAAAACAATAATTGCTTGGGTTCAAACAACTCTCTGGGGTTGACTAATGTTAAGGTGGTCAAGGAAACACCATTACCATTGTGGTTTTGCCCTTCTAGGGCAATAACAAAATGTATGGGTACTCAAGTGTGAGTGGGGCCTTCCAGTTAGGCAAACAAAACAAACAAAACAACAAACTTTAGCGTAGGTGAAGCAGGCCAGAGAACCCCACCCAGAAGACTCTTACCATAATTAAGCAGAAAGCCCCACCATATTTGTAACATGTAAGTTCCTCATCTTGCCAAACACAGGATATCACTATCAGGAAAACCAAAAACCAAAACAAAACAACAAAAACTTCTGCAGAAGAGCATTGTGGTTGGTAGTTTCTTTTTTTTTCTTTCTTTCTTTTTTTTTTTTTTTTTTTTTTGTTAATGCCATGTTTGCAGAAAGAAAAAAAAAAATCTTCTGAAGCCTCTGTCTGTTCTAGAGAATGGAATGAAAAGTATTTGTTATGTGAACCTCCAAGCCCCACCCACACTGGGTATAAAGTTCAAAGAATTTCCAAAATCTTTGTCCAGAGGAAGAATTTTTAGGCAAGAGCCCCTCTGGACCCTACAGTCAATAAACCTGCTTCCTGAAAATTCCTCAGGTGTCTAGCCTCTTCTGTCCCACTTCATAGAGTTTTAAACTGGGGTGGTGGGATCCCATTCTCTGAGGTCCCTGTTCCTATCTGCCTATAGATAATCTAGCTTCTGCCTCATGTGCATTACAGGACTTCAGCAACTCTGCCCCCAAAACATTGTGATGACAAAAATATCACTACAGATTTCAAAAAAAAAAAAAATGTCCTCTAAGGAGCAAGGTAGTCCCTATTGTTACTTGCATTGAGAGCCACTTACCTAAGAAAGACAGGTAAGATTAAGCAGTAGGAAGGAATGCGAAATAGAGAGATGTTATTGTGGAGGGGTACTTAAGAATAGGACATGAGATGTTCTGAGTCTTGGGGCTTCACTCAATGCTTTAACATCTCCATATATGTTTACTGATGGAATGGAGACTTCAGAACCACACGCACATAGAAAAAGATGGAGAGAGGGTGAAAGAAGCAGAGAGAGCTTATGGACCCTGAACAAATAGGACTCAGGACTACTGTGGTGCTTTTATGAAGTCACTTCAGCATTTTAAAAACTGCCCTATACTTTTATTTCTTTCACTTTCTTTGAGCTCTTATTATGGGGCCTTTTACATGTTTGCTAATGCTGGGAGACATCTTTCTTTTGCATGTGAGAAGGCTGAGGCTCAAAGAGATAAAATGCCTGACAGAAATTCTCTACAGTATGTTGACAGCTGAGCTGGGACTAGAGTACAGGTCTTTCCACAAGAGCATTTTTAAAACATCTTTTTAGACATTGATGGGCCTTTATTCTGTTCATTTATTTATATGCGATGCTGAGAATTGAACCCAGTGCCTCACACATGCTAGGTAAGTGCTCTACCACTGAGCTACAGCCCCAGCCCCTCCACAAGAGCATTTTGACACTTACAAATGAATGAAGTCTGACTAGAAAGTGTTCTAACTGCCTGTGCCTCTCTTTGTTCTTCAGGCTTATTTGGAGCAAGGTCAGGGACAAATAACACTGTTCCAGTTCAGGCTTAGTTTCCTACCACCAAGAAAGTGGTTTTGTTGTGTTCTGTTTTGTTTAAAGAGCCAAGAATTTGGAAGTCCTGAGGAGTCAAAATGCTTATAGTTGCTCAAGAATCTGCTGGATCTCTTGACTCCTGACCACATGTGCCCCAAGCTGGTTGGCAGCCTTGAGAACTATGTATCTTCCAGGATGGAGTGGCCTGAGAATGTTATCAGGCCACCCAGTAAAGATAGCTGCCTCCTCCTGTCTCTGACTCTGACGTGTGTGTGGGAAGGGTATGCTAGATAGAATCTAGTCCTCTCAGAGTTGCCTTTCTGTCCTTAAAAGGGCTGACAATTATTCTCCAGCAGGGCATCCAGAAAGGTGAGTTACCTCCCTAATCACCCTGGCAGGGCTTCTGAGAAATATGGGTTGGTGTTTCCTAAATGTTCCAGTTATTTATTGCTATGTAAAAAGCTACCTTAGCACTTAGTGGCTTAAAACAATGGTTTTATTATACCTCACTCTACCACTGGGCTACAGCCCCAGCCCCTATATCTCACTCTTTTGAGTCAGGAATTACAGAAGTACTTGACTGGATGATTTTTCTGTCCTTCATGACTGAGGTCACTCTCAGCTGACAGGTGGGCTGGTCTGAAGGGTTCAAAATGGCTTCACTCACCTATCACCTTATAGTGATGACTGGAATGCTGGTTTAGCTGAGGTGTTGATGAAGGTGCTTACATGAAACTCTGTAGCATGACAGTCTCAGGGCAGTTGAAATTCTTATATGGAAGGTTAAGTCTTCCAGAGTGGGTGCTATAAGAAGCCTGGGGGAAAAACTGACTCCTTATGACATAACCTAGGAAATTCCAGAACATCACTTTGTTGCATTCTGTTGATCAAGAAAATCACTCAGTTCAGTCCAGATTTAAAGGTGGGGTATGGGGCGAGGACATTAAACTTTCTTTTCTAATGGGAAATGTGGCAAAAGATTTGCAACTGTTTTAGTCAGCTTTTCACTGTCATGACCCAAAGACCTGAAAAGAATAGAGGACAAAAAGTTTATTTGGAGCTCATGGTTTCAAAGGTCTTAATCCATAGATGGCTAACTCCATTGCTCCAGACCTGAGACAAGGCAGAACATCATGGTGGAAGAGTATGGGAGAAGAAAGTGGCTCAGGACATTACACTGGAAAGCACAGAGAGTGAGCTCTGTTCAACAAGAACAAAATAGAACCCCCAAAGGCATGCCCCCAGAGGCCCACCTCCTCCAGCTACTAACTACCTGCCTACAGTTACTACTCAGTTAATCCCTATCTGGGGATTAACACTAATTATGCTAAGGCTCTCAATCCAATCATTTTACCTCTAAACTGTCTTGCATTTTCTCACACATGAACTTTTGGGGGATACCTCATATCTAAACTATAACAGTAACTATCATTAATCTATCACACCAGGGTTATACAAACATTTATTCATTTATTCAAAAAATTATTGAATGTCTACTATGTGACAGAATGTTCTAGTCATTAAACATAACAGTGGGAAATAAAGTAGACAAACATCCCTGTACTTGTGAAGGGTGACAGACAACAAACAAAGAAGCAAAATATATAGAATGTGAGATTATTGCAAGCTCTGGGAGAAAACAGGGTATGGGAATAAGGAGGAATAAAATTTTAGATATTGTGGCTGGGGAAAGCCTTGTTAAGACGCTAACTCTGGATAAAGATCTGATTTTGGGGGGGGGTGGGTACCAGCTATTGAACTCAGGGGCACATAACCACTGAGCCACATCCCCAGCCCTTTTTATTTTTTATTTAGAGACAGGGTCTCAATAAATTGCTTGGGGTCTTGCTAAATTGTTGAGGCTGGCTTTGAATTCATGAACCTCCTGCCTCAGCTTCCCGGGCCACTAGGATTACAGGCATGTACCACTACGCCCAGCTGGTTAAAGATCTGAAAGAAGTGAGGAAACTAGCCATTTAAATATGTGGGAGCAAAAATTCCAGTCAGAGAAAATAGCAAGTGTAAAGAGCCTGAGAAGAGATGGTGTTGAGTGCCCAGAACGCTTGAGGAATACTGAGGAGGCCAGTGATGAGGGAAGAGAACAGTCATGAATAAAGTAAGGCTAATAATGGGGGTCAGCTGGGGAAGGAAGCATCAGATCAGTTAGGGTCTTAGGAGCTGGACTTAGCCCTTTGGCTTTTCTACTGAGACAGGAAGTCATTGGAGGGTTAGAAACAGAGAACTGATGTGATTTTACTTATGTGATCCATGTTTTCAAAGGAATATTCTGGCAGCTCTATGAATAAAAAGATTAAAGGAACTCCAGAGAGAATAGAGACCAGTTGGCAGGTTCCTGCAACCATCCAGATAAAGGTATTTCACAGTGGCTTGCACCAAAGCCATGACCACAGGCATCATGAAAATTGATTGAATTTTAGATAAATACTTTGAAGATAAAACCATCAAGGCTTGCTGACAAACCAGAGATATTGAGTGGATACTGAGGGAGAAAGAAAACATGCATTCAAAATGGCTTCTTCTTGTAAGTTCAATGAAATCCCAGATCTCTGTCTCCTTTGGTACGCTGATAGCACTTTGCATGTGTTAGACTGGTTAAAAGCTATGCTGAGAAGAATCATTCCACAGGTTGACTAAACTACTGGACTGGCTAGATTCTTGTCTATGCATATAAAAGTTGAAGTGCCTATAAAATATTTTTAGCCAAACCACATGTTTTGAACATCATCATTTGAACATCACTCATTTCACCAGTGAAAAATCACTTCTGATTTTCATTATGCTCTTTCACAGTCTCTGGTGCTCTGGTGTCAATTGCGTATAACTTAAGTATTTGTGAAGCCCTTGGGCATGTGGGATTCTTCAAATAACCAACCCATGGAATGTGTACTCCTAATTAAGACACCAGATGTTAACCAAAGCTCCTAGGATTCAGGATGTTGATTAACACTAACCAGATATATTTATATATTGCATATATAAAAGAGTATATAGATCTCATCCTCTTCCATTCTCTTTGTTAAAGTCTTTTTAAATTTTTTTTTAAAAATTAAGTTGTAGATAGACAAATACCTTTATTTTGCTTTATTATATTTTTATGTGGTGCTGAGGATTGAACCCAGGACCCTGCACGTGCTAGGCGAGCGTTCTACCACTGAGCCACAAACCAAGCCCCTTGTTAAAGTTTTTAAAAGCAAATTTCCATAAAATTTAACTCTGGTGGCCTCAGCGCTGAGGCCTAGAGGCACTAAATTTCCGTGGAAGTCAGGGCTTTCATGGCTTTTCCCCCTGAGAATTTGGATTTTTGTTGGGAAGTTACAGGCAGGCCCATTGACTGGCTTGACCTGAAATCCCCTTCCCTTTCTGTGTCATTCGAAAGTTCCAGAGTACTCAGAAAGGAATTCTGAATTGTGTTTTTCTGCACCACTATCCCACCTTTGCTTCATGTCTGTCACCATCAAGACTTATTTTTCCACTTCCTTAGCAAGATTCAGGATGAACACGACCAGTGTGTGGAGGGATACTCATCACTCACCTCTATTCACCTGCCTCTGAGCTCTGGAGCTGCAGGGGCAGGGGATGTGGAGGACAGTCTGAATTTGCTTAGGTAGAAAGGAGGGAATAACTTAGTCCACTCTGTACTGCCATAACAGAATACCAGAGCCTAGGTCATTTATGAAGAAAAGTAATGTTATCAAGGCTGTAAGTCTAAGATGAAGGTGCTAGGATCTGGTGAGGACCTTCTTCCTGCATCAACCCATGATGGAAGGAAAGAGGGCAAGAGAGAAGGAGAGGAATAGAGAGATGGAGAGTAATTGAGAGAGAGGAGCAGAACATGGAATAGAAGGCTGAAATCATTTTTATACCAAAATCACATGTCAGTTTTTCTTCACTGTAAAAAATACCAATGTAAAAATGACCAATGTGATTCTACAATATGCATACTCAGAAAAATGAGATATTATAGCCCATCTATGTATGATACTTCAAAGTATATAAGTGCATTCTACTGTCATGTATAACTAATTAAAACAAATAAATAAAAAATACCTGAGAAAAACAGTCTTAGTTAGCTTTTTTAGCTGCTGAGACTAAATGACCAGACCAGCACAATTGTAGAGGAGCAAAAGTTTATTTAAGGGCTCATGGTTTCAAAGGTCTCAGTCCATAGGCAGGAGGCTCCATTCCTCAGGGCTTACTTACAGGGAGGCTGAACATCATGGCAGAAGAGTGTGGCAGAGGGAAGCAGCTCACATATTGATCACAAAGCAGGGAGAGACTCCACTCTCCAGAAACAAAATATATATATATATATATATATATATATCCCAAAGCCACGCCCCCAATTCCCAGCTCCTCCAGCCTCACCCTCCCACTTCGGTTACCACTCAGTTAATCCCTATCAGGGGATTAATCCACTGATTGGGTTAAGGCTCTCACAACCTAATCATTTCTCCTCTGAACCTTCTTGCATTGATTCACACATGAGCTTTTCAGGGATACCACATCTAAACCATAACAAACAGCTTAGAGGTAGAAAGATTGGTTTGGGCTGTTTCAGAGGTTTTAGTCCATGGTTGGCTGGCTCTGAAGCAGAAACATCATGGTGGAAGGCATGGCAGAGGAAAGCTGCTCAACTCATGGCAGCTGTAAAACAGAGAAACAGGACAGGGAAGAAGAAAGGGCTGGGAACAAGATATACCTTTCCGGGGCATGCTCCCAGTGACCTGCTTACTTTAACTAGGCCTCACCTCCCAATAATCCCATCAGACTATGAGTCTATCAATGGATTAATTCACTGATGAAGTCAGAGCCCCATGAACCAATCATTTCCCCCAAAGCCCCACCTCTAAGCACTGCTGCATTGGAGACCAAGCCTTCAACCCCTGAGTTTTGGGGGAACATTCCAGATCCAAGCTTTAACACCTTCTCTCACAACAATGAAGCCAATCTCGTGAGTAGCATTAATCCATTTATGAGAGCAGAGATCTCAGGATCTAAACACCTCTTAGATGTCCTACTTCTTAAAACGATTGCATTGGAGAATTAAGTTTCCAATATGTGAACTTTCGGGAACATATTCACACCAGCGCAGAGAGATAGCAGTCTTCGCTGGGGAAAACCAAAGGCAAAGAGATGGATCCCTTCATGGGCAGGGCAAAGAAACAAGAATGAATCCCGAAGGATTGGAGTTGAAAATCACAACAGATAGGTGGTGGGAGACAAGGCTGAAGTTGAGGTTAGGGCCGGGAACTGGAGGGACTTGAAAATCAAGTTCATGCATCTGGCCTTCCTTTCAGTAACAATAGTTATGACTTCTGTTTGTTGAATGTCTCCTGTGTTCCAAACTCTGTCCTGGGCACTTTTCCTACATTGTCTCCATTGTATTCTTTTATTTATTTATTTATCTATCTATCTATCTGTCTGTCTATTTATTTATTTATATTTTTTACATACATGACAATAGTGGAATGCCTTACACTCATTATTACCCATTTACAGCACAAGCTTTCTTAACTCTGTATATAAAGTATGTTCACGCCAAATTATGCCATCATACATGTACTTTTTTTGCATTACAATTCTTAATGCACATATATACCAATTTTTCACATCTCAGTTTGTATATGAGGTATGCTGACACCAATTTTAAATCTTCTTACATATATTTTGTATAATGATGACCATCACCTTCCACCATCCTTGCTATTCCCCTGCCTCCTCCCTTTCCCTCCCACCCCTCTTTCCTATCTAGAAATAATCTTCCTCCCATGCTCTCCCTCCCTACCCCACTTTGAGTCTCCCCTTTATATCAGAGAAAACTTTCAGCATTTGTTTTGTTTTTTTTTTTTTTTGAGGGCTAACTTCACTTAGCATAATCTTTTCTAACACCATCCATTTACCTGCAAATGCCATGATTTTGTTCTTTTTTAGCGCTGAGTAATAAGATGGTTATTCTATTCTCTGTTTTACATTTTGAGGAAACTGAAGTCAGGAGAACTTAAAATCCCTCACTCAAGGCTGCCTGACTAATATGTAGTACAGCCAGACTGGAGCTCAGGTGTCTAGGGTTCTTGTCACAACTTAAACAAGTTGTTCTGCTTAAAAACTTTCAGGACTTTGTAAAACTGTGGCATATAGTTGCATCTGAAATGCTGATGATCTCCTTCATCCTTAATAGCGAGTTCCTCCTCCTTGCCCTCCAGAAACTCTGGTCTATCCTGAGGAGCTGCCGCAATCCTGTGGCTCATCCCTACCCAACAGGTAGCCCTGAGACCTGGTGTCTCATCTGCACAACCTCAGCTACCAAGAAAGATGGCAAGTACTGTATGTACTTTCAGTTCAGCAGGGATGAGGACAAGGGGCCTTGGTTGATGGGCCAGCAGCTGGTACAGAGCATCAATCACTGCACTAATTACCACCATCTGTTCTGCTGCTAAAGGGATGGCCACCTAGAGTGTTGGTCACCAAAGATTGGCCTACATGCTCTTTCACAGTTGGGTTATTTAGGGACCAAGCCTGGAGTCAGGACATGATGGACTGGATCACAGGGTTTTCCTGCATTATGAATCCCCAGGATGAGAACTGAGAGTTACCAATGCTCCAATGCCAGCATCCTGGCCAGGCCACTAGGGCAAACCTTTGGATGGTCTGCTCCCTCTCTCTCAAGCAGCACATCTTAGAAGTCCTTGAGGGCCTAACCTTGTCCCTTCTGCCTATGTAGGATCCAAGGGAACAAATAGAAGAAAGAGCTGAAAATGAAGAGAGCCAAGAGACTTGCTCAGAGGAGAACAGAAGTTTCCACTCCCATCCTGTGAATCCTAAGGTGGCAGAGAACAGCCTGGGCTAAGAGCTACATTCTCTGGGAGTGGCCTAGGAAACTATCAGTCCATGGAGCGTTTCCTGTTGGCCCTTGACAGGACTTCAGCACTTAACTTTTCTTCCACATTTGAAGGCCATTAAGAAGGCAAAGTAATGGACAAAATTGCCCTTGCTGAGGGAAGAGGAGAAAGATGTAGGTTCTCGTTGCCTCTGAGCTAAAGAATTGTGCAGTCCCATTTGTTTGTATCTGTTCCTATAGATGTGTGTTTGTGTGTGTGTGTGTGTGTGTGTGTGTGTGTGCTGGGGAAAGAACCCAGAGGCACTTAACCACTGAGCCACATCTCCAACCCTTTTTACTATTTTTTTTATTTTATTTTGAAAGAGTGGCTCACTAAGTTGCTTAGGGTCTCACTAAATTGCCGAGGCTGGCCTCAAACTTGCAATCCTTTTGCCTCAGCCTCCCAAGTCACTAGGATTGGGGCTGGGGATGTGACTCAAGTGGTAGCATGCTGGCCTGGCATGCGCGAGGCACTGGGTTCGATCCTCAGCACCACATAAAAATAAATGAAGATATTGTGTCCACCAAGTCTAGGATTACAGGCATGAACCACCATGCCAGGCTGATTATTTATATTAAATAAATATATAAGTCTGCTAAAAACTTTTTGTCATCCCTCACCTCCTCTTTACTTTATAGTCTTTCCCAGTAGAACTGAGACTGGCTTCCAAGTTTTCGCCAAATTCTTCTCCAGTGGAAAGAATTTTGCTTCTATTTTCCCAGGGCTCTTCTACAAATGAACCAATCATTCAAAACTCCCAAGTCCACTACCTGCTTGCCTCTAGATGGAGTGAATATCAGGAGTGATTTTTAATGGGATTACCATGTGGACACAAGGCCTTAAGGCCAGGCTTCAATGATAGGAAATCCCTCTGACATTTACCATGCAGATGAATATTAACTTCCTTGAGATTAGATGTAAAGTAACCCACAGTTCCAAGGGCTTAACAAATATTTTCCTTCCTCCTACTTTCCCTATGCCCTGGGGTCAGTCTCCCTAGTAATACCAAAACAAGTACCAGTCTTGCTTTGCAGAGTAGGATATTGCAACTTAAAACACCCTCAGGTCCTGCCTATTCAGAAAGTTCATTGGTTAGCAGCTTGGTCTCCTGTGACCTCACTAAATTCAAAGGCTCTGAGTCTAATTATGGTGATCCTTTCCATCCATATATGATTTCAGTTTTTCAAAATACATTCTTGGGCTGGGGTCGTGGCTCAGTGGTAGATCACTCACCTAGCATGTATGAGGCCCTGGGTTCAATCCTCAGCACCACATTAGATAAATAAATAAAAGTATTGTGTCCAACTACAACTAAAAAGTAAATATTAAAAAATATATTTCCATCTATCATTTCATCATTTTGTCCCAGGAACTCTGGGAAATGTGAACCCATGCTTTTTCCTGCTCAATTAGAGTCTAAGAGGTATAGTCATGAATCTGCCCTATTGTTGTGCTAAAAGCCAGGAGCAGGTAGTTGTTTGGATGGTTTCAGATGGGCCCCATTTGAGATCATTCTTGAGTTTCATGGCTATGTAGGAGTCTAAATATTGATTTTGTTTTTTAAAAAATCTTTTTTTGTATTATATTCTGATTATCTAGACAATGTGTGCTCATTTCAGGACATCTGGAAAATTCAACACAGCACAAGGAAGAAACATTTTTAAATACCCTGAGATCCACTATTTTGATCCAAGCATTGTTCTATTCCAGACTTTTCTAGTAACATGAATAATAGCTACAGTATAATGATATTTAATGAGTACTTACAATACGCAAGCACTATACTAAGGATTTTGTATTATCTTGTTTCAGTATTCACAAAAAGGGCTGGGATTGTATAGCTCAGTGGTGAGGCCCTGGGTTCAATCCTAAGAACCACATAAAAAAAATAAACAAGTAAAATAAAGGTATAGTGTCCATCTATAACTAAAAATATTTTCTAAAATATTTACAATAAACCTCTGAGTTACATAATGGTATTATGATCCTTATTCAAACTGATGAATTGAAGCACAGAGAGTCTGAGTTACTTGCCCAAAGTTGCCACAACTATTAGCTATTGACAATACAGTTTAAACACAAAACCCCTGCCTCTGGAGCCCTGCTCCTGCCATCCTATGTGGTCATGCATATTAAATATTTCACATCTATTTCTGCTTGCAAGAATGTAGGCAGGTAATGCAAAAAGTGACTTCAAACTATTTATTTATCCTATTTGCCACATGCATTCCTTTAACCAGAGCTGAAGTGTGTCAGACATTTGTCCCCTCTAGGAAGTGAGCAATAAGCCATAAATTGGTTCAATGTTATGCAACAGGATGACTGAGGAAGGAAATTAAAGGATAGAGGAGAAGGCCTCCAAGTTGAAGGAAGTCAAAATGAGATGGAGTAACTCACAAGAAGCCTGTATCCTCCTGGAACTCAAAGTTTGCTTATAGGCAATTTGAGAAAGCATTATCATATCTTCTTTTTTTAATTTTTTTTTATTTTTAAGTTCTCTTTATTGCAAAATTTAAATTTAAAATCATTTAGTTAACATATTATCTTGGTACATTAATCCACTCTGGAAATGTGTGAAAACTTATAAAATAAGTTATTTTATTTTATGTATTTTTATTTTACTATTATTTTTTAAATACACAACAACAGTGGAATGCATTACAATTCTTATTACACATATAGAGCACAGTGTTTCATGGAAAAATAAGAGACCCAGAATAGCTAAAGCAATTCTAAGCAGGAAGAGTGAAGCAGGTGGTATCACTATACCAGACCTTAAACTATACTACAGAGCAATAGTAACAAAAACAGCATGGTATTGGCACCAAAACAGGCCAGTAGACCAATGGTATAGAATAGAGGACACAGAGCCTAACTCACAAAATTACAATTATCTTATATTTGATAAAGGGGCTAAAAGCATGCAATGGAGGAAGGATAGCATCTTCAACAAATGGTGCTGGGAAAACTGGAAATCCATATGCAACAAAATGAAATTAAACCCCTATCTCTCACCATGCACAAAACTTAACTCAAAGTGGATCAAGGATCTAGGAATTAAACCAGAGATTCTGCATCTAATATAAGAAAATGTAGGCCCTAATCTTCTTCATGTGGCATTAGGCTCCAACTTCCTTCATAAGACTTCTATAGCATAAGAATTAAAACCAAGAATCAATAAATGGGATGGATTCAAACTAGAAAGTTTTTTCTCAGCAAATAAAACAATCTGTGAGGTGAACAGAGAGCCTACGTTCTGGGAGCAAATTTTTACCCCTCACACATCAGTTAGAGCACTAATCTCTAGGGTATATAAAGAGCTTAACAAGATAAACACCAAAAAAAAAAAAACCAAGTAACCAAATCATATTTTCTTAATAACAGAAACCCCCTTACTGATAAAGTGTCTAGCAGAAATCAATATCTATCTATCTATCTATCTCCCACCCCCCTCCACATTTCCCTTTTTCCTTTGGTACTGGGGATTGATCGAAGGAGTGCTTTACCACTGATCAACATCTTCAGTCCTTCTTTCGATTTTGAGACAGGGTCTCCCTAAGTGCTGAGAGACTTACTAAGTTGCTGAAGCTGGACTCAAACTTGCAAATATCTGTCTCAGCCTCCTGAGTAGCTGGGATTGCAGGCACACACCACCACACCTGGCTAAGAAATATCTTGGTCTCAGATAATGTAGGCCAGCACTGGGGAAGGAGCCATGCTCTTCTCCTTTGCAAGTGATTTCTCTTAGTTTGGGCTACTGACGTATTAGGGGAAGTCAGGGGATTTCTGGGAAAGGTTTACATCTCCATCTGGTGACCCAGATACCTCTCAGAAAACATTCCTGAATTTTTCATTATGGACATGGCTCTGAGTCAGAAAATAACATGAAATCCTTGTAATCATGTATATCATATTATAAACACACAAAATTCCAGATAAAACCTAGAGGAATTGGAAATGTTGGATTCCAGAATATAGAGGGGGAAAGGATATGAAGAAGATGCTAAACCACAGGACATAGTGAGCTTGACTAAGGTATCAATCCAACTTGATTCATGTGCCTACCACCATTATGGCCCAAAGAATGGAATCTATTACTACCAGGAGAAAGAAAGAAAGAGAGAGAGAAAGAGAGAGAGAGAGAGAGAGAGAAGAGAGAGAAGAGAGAGGAGAAAGGGGGAGAGAGAGGGGGAGAGAAGAGAGAAAGAGAGAGAGAGAGAAGAGAGAGGGGGAGAGAGAGAGAGGAGAGAGAGGGGAGAGAGAGAAAGAGAGAGGGAGAGATGAGAGAGGAGAGACAGAGGGAGAAAGAGAGAGAGAAAAGAGAGAGGGGAGAGAGAGAAAGAGAGAGGGAAAGAAGAGAGAGGAGAGACAGATGGAGAAAGAAAGGGGGAGAGAGAGAAGAGAGGGGAGAGAGAGAAAGAGAGAAGGAGAGAGAGAAGAGAGAGGAGTGAGAGAGGGGGGAGAGAGAAAGAAAGAGAGGGAGAGAAGAGAGAGGAGAGAGAGAGAGGGAGAGAGGAGAGAGAGAGAGGGAGAGAGAAATATGGCAATTATTGATATCATCCACTATTTATATTTTTCAATGCCCTCTCTTACAGTAACCATTTTGAGGGGTCTGCCACGTTGTCAATCTTCCTTCTCCAAAAACTGGATCCTCACCCCCCCACAGGAGCCATGTTGTAACCCTGCCTTCTGGGCCAAACTGATGGAACTACACAGAACCCCTGATCCAAGCCAGGCCAACCAGATTCCATCCTGATGTTACTGTCTAGGAGTGCTGGGTTCATTGTTTCCATTCAGCAAAGAAAGAATTGAGGAACAGGACACAGAGATAGCAAGTAAGTATCAAGTTTATTGCAAAAGCAACAGAGATACAGAGATAGACTTTTCCAAAGAGAAGAAGGCCCAAAGCTGGGACTCTGGTGGGAGAGTTTTGGCCTGTTCTTTTTATGATCTCTGGAATTTCCTTCTTTCCTTATCTTCTCCCTTGCCCATGAGCTCCTCACTATTATTCATTGGTGCCCCCTCTGTCCACATGTCTGTTTTAGTTTTTCTATTGGATCCCCTGCTTGAAAGCATGAGTATGGAAGTGTATGGGTCCCCCTCTTGTGTCCAGGAGCACTTTTGTCAACCAGGAAGTTGACCTCATTGGAAAACCCTCTCCATGCTTCTCTGGTCTGGCCCTGCCCCGGACTTCCTCACTCGCCATCTTGCCTTGGCTGCCTTTCACATCGCCCTCACTGAGAATCTGGAATTGGAATTCAGAGATGCTAGTCAATCTATATCAGTCACTAAAACCCAGGATTTTCCCATGTTGGGAAACTGTATTTTGTCAAGTTTGTGGAAATGGAAATTGGGATTATAAAGAGAATCCAGGTGAATGTTGAGATATGAAAGACCACATAAACCAAGAGAGTAATTGGAAAAAGAAAGGGAGAGAGAAATTCCCTGATTCCTGATGACTTCCCAGTTCATGGCTTCAGTCCCTCCTGAATCACGAATTTTCTTACTGACTTTGTGTTCCATGAAACTTCACATACCACATAATATTCTTCTTCTGACTAAGCTAGCTCAGGTAGGTATCTGTTACTAGCAACCAGAGGTACCTTGACGAAGGTATTATGTTGTTCAGTCTTCAGAGCAAATGAGTCATTTCACAGATGAAGAAACAGGACTTCCAGAGGCCAACCATACAATAAAGAATGGGTTCCAGTGAGGTATGCCTAATGGAGGGTTAGCAACCTTGGGCAGTCCACAGAACCTTGATGGACCTAAGTCTGAAAATTATCTGTGAGCTATCTAGATCTCTTGAGGTCCTTGAATTAAAAACCAAGTTTAAATCCAAGGAATGAGAAATTTAGTTTAATTTTTCTGAAGGAAAAATAGCTAACCATGCTTCTCTACTACAGCATTTCTAACATTGTATTGAAATTGTCTGTTTACTTACTTATTAACCTCACTAGACTGAACATTGTTTATCAGTGCCTAGAATATATTAGATGCTCATTAAGTATATATTGAGTGGATAACAGAAGAAATAGCAGCTTTTCATTGATTTCTTTCCCAACTGACTGCATCTTGTCTGAATGTCCCACATGATACAGTTGAGTGATGGAAAACAATGCCTATTGGTAGAAAGAGTGTTGAAAGCACACGTGATTCTCAGAATCAGCTCTGTCACTGATAATTGTGTGATACTAGGAAAGTCCTTTTCTACGTAAAGTAGTAGGGAGTTAGATTATGTGGTCCCTGGAGTGGAAATCTAACATTTTTTTTCCTGCAGCACTAGAGATTGAGCCAGGGCAGAGGACACTTTATCACTGACCTACAATTCCAGCTGTTTTTATTTTTTAGTTTGAGACAAGATCTTACTACATTATGAGGCTGGCCTTGAACTTGTGATCTTCCTGCTTCAACCTCCTGGAGTTCCTCGGATTATAAGGAGGTGCCACCGCATCCAGCAAAATTTAACAGTTTGCAATGCCACTGATCCCTCTCCCTTTGTCAAATCACACCTTTACCCTTAGAGTCCACATTTTTCTCAAAGAATAAAATAGAAATCTGCCTTCGCAGCTTCCCTTGCCACTAGGCTACAAGGGTATGCCTTAGAGTCTCCCTAACAGATAAACTCAATCATAATTTGAATATATTTCAATTTAGAAGAAGATGACATGAAAGAAGCACTGCTTAAAATCCATTCTGGAGAGTCTGGGAGAGAGATGGGCAGGTTTCACAGACGGTGGTGATGAAGGTCCTTGTAGTGATGCACTGGGTCTGGCATTGATGCTGACGTTACACTTGTCACCTAGAGCAGCAACAGTACTTCACCCAGAGAAGCTCAATAGACCACTGCTTTTGGAGGTAAAGTTTCTCTGATTGCCTGACTAATAGATAATGCTAATGTACTATATATTTTTAAAAAGAGAGAAGAAAAAAAACTTTGCTTTTAGTGCAAAGAAATGATAAATGTTTGAGGAGATATACTTAAACCTAACTTAAACATTACACATGCATATATACATCCATCAAAACATTACATGGGTGCTCACTTCGACAGCACATATACTAAAATTGAAACAACACAGAGAAGATTAACATGGCCCCTGCACAAGAATGACATGCAAATTCATGAAGTGTTCCATATTTAAAAAAATACATGGCACCCTATAAATATGTGCAATTTTGCCTGTCAATTGAAAACTGCATGTGTATTAACATGTAGACTGCTTTCTTGTTATCATCCACTAAACAATACAGTGTAACAACTATTTGCACAGCATTTACATTTTAGTATGTATTATAAGTAATTTAGATACACTTTATAGTATTCAGGAGGTTGTGCATAGGTATATGCAGATACTACAGTATTTTAAAAAAATATTTTATTGGTGAATTATAATTTTATACAAAAGTGGGCTTCATTGTGATATATTTGTACCTATACATAGCATAATTTGTTTTATTTTATTACCCCCCACTTCCCTTCCCCTGCCTAATTTCCATCCTCCATTGGTTTCTCTACATTATTTTATACAAGAAACTTGAGCATCTGCAGATTTTGGTATCTGTGGGGGGTCCTGAAACCAATCTCCCCATAGGTACCAAGGGACAACTGCATTATTTAACATATTCAAGGAAAAGATGGCATGAAGGAAGAATAGGAGAGTCCTTGTTGATATCATACCCAGAATTAGCTGGGATACCTATTTATTCTAGCACAGTTCTGACTAGTTCAGATACCTCACACAAATGCCTTTTAACCAAAGTTTTTGTATACCTAGTTATTCTCTTCCACTAACTGACATTGATAGATAATTCAGGGATATACTTATAATAAGAAATGTTAGTATAATATTTTCATGGGTACTAGCTTATATTTGAGAATCAAAAACAGAAAAAGTCAAAGTTAGTTTCATCATAAAAACTTTATTAAATACTTGTTATGTACCTATTGTTGCTCTAGGCAACGTCACGTACATTATTATAATCACTTACTTCTAATCTTTGTACCAAGTCTGTTCAGCAGATGTTAATAGTGCACAGAGAGAACAACATGTTCTCCCAGCTTGATGCCCAGGTGGGTGCTCAATGCATTATCTGTTGACCCAATCTTCCAGTCAAACTTAAAGTTACCCTTTATGAATAACATACATGAGGATAGTCATCAGTAGAAATAAGGTTTTGTGTACAGTATTAGAATATCATTGTAGCTTCTGCAAATCAAATATCCCAAATAATGTTGGCTTAAGATAGGAGTTCATTTTTTTCATAGATCAGAGTCTGAACTGCTATGGTGACTCTATTCTTCAAAGTTGTCAGGGATACAGGCTGTCCTCTTTCTTCTTCTTCATTTTTTTTTTTTTTTTT
>NW_026000253.1:600819-704439 GCF_001458135.2 Marmota marmota marmota
TTTTTTTTTTTTTTTTGTGTGTGTGTGGCACTGGGGATTGAACCCCAGGACTTGTGCATGCTAGGAAAGCACTTACCATTGAGCTACATCTTCAGCCCTTTTTTATTTTGTATTTTGAGACAGAGTCTTGCTAAGCTGTGCATGTTGGCCTTGAACTTGTGGGCCTTCTTCCTCAGCCTCCTGAGTTGCTGGGATTACAGGCGTGCATTACTGCACTTGGCTCAGCTTGCTTCTGTTGTATAGCTCCATCTACCCACTAATGCAGCCTCATCTTCATGGTCCTATTGGCTCACCACTTATCTTCATTCCAGCCAATGAGAGGAGTGAAAGAGGACCAGTGGGGGAGCTTATCCCTTCCATTTAAAGGACAATTCACCAATAGCCACGGCACATCCCTATACCTCCCATTAACAAAAACTCATCCTTCTGTATGTGTTGCACAGTCATACCTAGCTATGAAGGAGACTGACAAATGTCTTTATTGTGGGCAGTCATGTGTCAGTTCAATCCTATATGCCATATTATTGTGAAAGGGTAGGGGGACCAGATATGGGTGAGGAACCAGCACACTTTGCCACAGGTACCCATTGAACAATTTTAAATGGCAATATTTCCAGTGAGCTAGGGATGGGACTAAGGTATCTTCTAGCTTCTGAGCATAAGGTACTCTCTAAAAATCTCCACAAGAAGACATCAGTTTCCAAGGTAATAAAGCTAGGGCTATGTCAGTCATAAGGTTACTTCAGAGTGACTAAAAGAGAATCTACTGAAAGACCAGGCAAATTCTGAGAATGGTCGAGTACATGGCTGGGGACTTACTTTTTCCAAATAAGATGATATGTATAAATCCTGGAAAGAAACACCCTTGGAATAGAGATGGATACATTAGGATAGTAGAACATGATTCTAATCATAGATCATGTCACCTGATGCCCTTTCTTTGTTATTGTAGAATAGAAATAACATTTGAGATTTCCTAAGTAATCTTTCTTTTTGAGGACAGAATGCACTGAACAGTCAATCCATGTTCCATGGTTGTGGAAGGTGTGTTTCCCAATATAACATCTTGCTCTGTTAAGATGGTCTCTTGAGATTTTGTTCAGTGTGAGTCAGAGCTCCAAATATGTTTTCTCATCCTTTTGTTCAATCAACATGTTAAGCATCTACTACAGGCCAAGTGTTGTAGTAATCAGTGGACCATTCTGGAATAAAATGAAATGTTTGAATTCTTACTCCACCTCAGTTCAATTATATCCCAGAAAGATCATTAAAATCATGAACTTTGGAGCTTGGGGTGTAGCTCAATAGTAGAGCATGTATTTAGCACATAGGGAGCTCAATGTTCAAACCCTAGCACCAGAAAAAATTATTCATTGTCTTTCTGGTATAGAAAGCAAGATCCATCAATATCCAAAGTAATAAGGTAGCATATCCACAATGCACATCAATAAATACACTATGATCAAGCAGGAACCTTGTGACGTGCTCTAAACATTACTCACATGATACCACCTAAAATCTGAAAGGTATTTAATCTCTTCCTTACATCATGTTTCTTTCCTTTTTTAAAACAGTACCATGCTAGGCAAGTGCCCTACCACTGAGTTACAAACCCAGCCCCTGTCACCTTCAAATAAATCAATACATTGTAAAAGCTATTTTAAAATTATACACAGTTGCAACCCAGGAACTTAAGGTTTCACCTTATAGTATCAATTTTTGTAAGTTTGTTTGATGCATTTAATGCAACCGGTAACTGCAGAATCTATTTTGCCTATGTAAGTAAAAAAAAAAAATAAGCAGTTACCTAATCAAATCTCTGAAACTTGGCATAGATTTAGTGTGTACTCTACCTTCATTACTTCTGGCAAAATATTGTGCCTTAATATTCAATTGCTGACTCTTCCTTTTCTTTACTGTTTGGTATGCTTTAATTCTTTAGATCATATGAAGATAGAATATACTACCCTTTAAAAATGTCTATAGGCAAATCATTGCACTAAATAAATGGCTATTATTTTTTTCATATCATATATAATCTTCTTCACAGAACACTTCATGAAGTTCAGTTAGATTTCAGTAAGTTATCTTCCAGAGCAGATCTGTTTCTTCCCATCCTAGTATCAGTATGGGATAAGTTTTTGAGTGCAGAATTCAATGTATATGAATTGTGCCAAGCAATGAGATAACTATATATCTAAAATATAAGCACATACACATGATACTACTTAGATCAATATTGCCTCTAGGATTCAGTTTCTTTAACTAACTTACTGATTAGTAAATTTTGCTTATTTAATTTGACTTGGGATCAAGTCCTGACTTGGCCACTTTTTTGAGTTTGGATTGACCCTGGGGTACTTTACCACTAAACTGCTTCCCCAACCCTTTTTATTTTTTTATTTTGAGACAGGGTCTTATTAACTTGCCAAGGTTGGCCTTGAACTTGTGATTCTCTTGCTTCAGCCTCCCAAGTAGCTGGGATTACATGCATGGCCTACTGTGCCCAGTAAGAGAGAAAATCTGCTACTTATCTTAGGCAAGCAACTAAAGCAATACTTTACCTCAGTTTCCTTGTCTGTAAAGTGGGGATAATAGTAGTGACATTTGTTAAAAATAAATGAGATAGCCAGACGTGGTAGCACACGCCTATAATCCCAGTGGCTCAGGAGACTGATACAGGAGGATTGTGAGTTCAAAGCCAGCCTCAGCAACAGTGAGGCGCTAAGCAACTCAGTGAGACCCTGTCTCTAAATAAAATACAAAATAGGGCTGGGGATGTGGCTCAGTGGCTGAGTGCCCCTGAGTTCAATCCCTGGTACCCACTCCCCCCCAAAATGAAACTTGAAAACATTATGCCAAAGTGAACCAAGACAGACACAGATAGAAAAATATTGCTATGATCTCACTTATAAGTGGAATCTAAAAGAATGCTGAACCCATAATAAGAGTAGGATATGGTTATCAGGGGATGAGAAGTGGCAGAAAATGAAAAATATTGTTAAAAGTAAAAATTTCAGTTATAAGAAGAAAAACTACTGGAGACTTAATGTACAGAACAGGGACTATAGTTAATAATAGTGTATTATGTACTTGAATTTTGGAAAGGACATCAATCTTGTGTTCTCACTATAGAAAATAAAGGTAGCCATGTGAATTGATGGAGATGTTCATTAGCATAACTACAGTGATCATTTCACAGTGTAAGCATAAATTGTGTATCATAAACTTCATGTTTTATACCATAAATATGTGGAATTTGTGTCAACCAGACCTCACCTCAATAAACCTGGAGAAAATTTAAGTTAAAAAAAGAGAAGGGCCACGCACACTGGGGCATGCCTGGAATCCCAGTGGCTTGGCAGCCTGAGGCAGCAAGTTCAAAGTCAGCCTCAGCAACTTTAACGAGGCCTTAAGCAACTTAGGAAGAGCTGTCTCAAAATAAAAATAATTTTAAAACATTTTCAGGCCGGGGATATGGCTCATTGGTTAAGTGCCCTGGGTTCAATCTCCAATGCCAAAAAATAAAAATAAAAAATAAAAAAGAGAACAAACCCAGAGTTGGCTAATTAAAGTTCTCTTAATGTTCTATCACCCCCATGGCCCCCATTTGTGAATCAGGTCCATGCTTGTTAAGGCTGCCTTCTAGGCTCTAGCCTTTGCCACCAGTGTCTTTAGAGAGCCTTTGATCTTCAGGAGTTACCAGACCGAAGAAATGGAACATCGAATGTTTGGGCAGTTTCTGTCCCAAGATGAGAGTTCTTAACCCAGAATCTATGAACCAGCTTTTGAAGTCTGCCAATGCCCTCTTTGATATTTTAGAATGGTGCTTTTGTGTTAGTTTAATGAATAATCACACACGTGATCAAGTATCTGTGAATCAGTGAAAGTTTTTATGTTTATAATGAAAAGTTCCCTGATCCCAGAACTCTAATCCTTCTATCCAAATTTAATTTTACTTTTAACAATTTTTGTGTATTCTCTCAGGATAAAAAAAGACACGAATAGCAGCACATTATTTTCACAGTTCCTTGCTTTTTACAATTCACTATGCATCATCGAGATCATTCCATATCAGCTCCACACTCTACCTATAGCTTTTAAATAGATGCTCACTCTTCTTAATATTTGTTTTAGTCAGGTTTTTTGTTTGTTTGTTTCTGTGACCAAAAAACCTGATAAGAACAATTTTAGGGAAGGAAAAGTTTATTTGCAGCTCACAGTTTCAGATGCCTCAGTCCACAGATGGCCAACTCCACTCCTCAAGGACTGAGGTGAGGCAGAACAGCATGGAAGATGTGTGTGGTGGAGGAAAGCAGCCAGGGACTTAGCAATCAGGAAGCAGAGAGAGATTGTTTCACTCACCAGAGACAAAATATATATCCTAAAGGTATGCCCCCTCTGACCCAATTCCTCCAGCCACACACTGCCTGCCTACAGTTACCATCCAGTTAATCCACTTAAGTGGATTAATTCACTGGTTAGGTTAAGGCTCTCATAACCCAGTCATTTCACCTCTAAACTTTATTGCATTGTCTTACACATGAGCTTCTGGAGGACACCTCATATCTAAATTATAACAATGTTAATAGATAAACTGCAATCTATTATTTAGCCAAACTTTCATGATAGACATTTGATTTTTGTCCTTATAAAGAAATTCTGCAGCAGATATCCTCTTATGTTTCCATTATGATATGCTTTTGCATATAAACCCATGCAACAATTTCCTAGCAGCAGTATCAGTATTATTGAGTCAAAGATAAATTCATGGTAAGTGCTAATGCACACTGCAAAATTACCTCCAAGGAACCTGTGCCAATTTCAGCTTCTTCTCACAGTGGGAATTCATGTCTATTTGTATTTATGCGTTGCCAATCATAAGCAGTATCAAACTTAATTTTAAACCATTCTGATGGGTAACATACAGCATTTCCTTGTTTATTGCTAGAGATAGCCAGCTTTGAATGAGCACAATTCTTCTGCAGTCCCTGTCTAGCCTTTCCATTTTGTCTGTTGCTGTTTCATTTCAAAATAAACACTTGTACTGCTTTTTCTTACACAAGCAATAAGTAACCGTCTTTAGAAAAGAAAACTCAAACAATGAGGAAGTACAGAGACTCTAAAGGGAAAGCCTCTCTTCTCTCCAACTCCATTAGTCCCACTTCCCTCTTCAGAGCTGCAGAAACTGCTGAAAGCCCATGAGTTCCATTCTGCTAGATACTAGGCATCAGGCATTTGTGATGAGGGAATGACTAAGGGTCATCTTTACAATACCTAGGGAAAAAAAGGTTTACTAAGTAGCTGGGCATGGTGGTACACACGTGTAATCCCAAGGGGTTTGGGAGGCTGAGGCAGGAGGATCGCAAGTTCAAAGCCAGCCTCAGCAACTTGGCAAGCCTTAAACAACTCAGCAAGTCCCAGTTTCAAAATAAATAAAAAAGACTGGAGATGTAGCTCAGTGGTTAAGTGCTCCTGGGTTCAATCCAGGTACCAAAAAAAAAAGAGGTTTACAAAGCAATAGTAATAAAGACTTCAAAAAAATGGCTAAACAGTGTATATGAACAAAATGGTTTAAAAGTCCTATAAAATCTTTAGAGGCATCATTCCTATACAATCAATATACAAACTATGAATACTATTGTTAGGTCTTGGATAAGTGTCCCCCAAAGTCCATTTGTTAAAAGTGAGTTACCCAGCTGATGGCACTATTGGGAGATGATTATGGGACCCCAGTCTCTTCTGCTTCCGTTTTTGTTTTCTGGCCAGAGGTAAATGGTTTTGCTCTACTACATGCTTCAGTGGTGTTATGCTGCCTACTCATAGGCCTAAAGCAATGGGATAATCAATCATGGACTGAAACCTCTAACTGTGAGACAAAATAACCCTTTCCTCTTTATAGGTTAATTATCTCAAGTATGTTGTTATAGTAATGGAAAGCTGATTAACACATATGTGCTTATTAAATCAAACTCCAGAAGCACTTCAAGGAACCAAAAGCTAGCCAGACACAGTGGCACATGCTTATAATCCCAGTGGCTTAGGAGGCTGAGGCAGGAGGATCACAAGTGTGAGGCCAGCCTCAGTAACTTAGAGAGGTCATAAGCAACTTAGTGAAAACTTGTCTCAAAATAAAAAGGTCTGGGGATGTGGCTTGGTGGTTTTAAGTCCCTTTGGGTTCAATCCCTGGTATCAAAAACAGGAAACCAAATCTCAGCCAATCTATTTCCTATACACTTTTTTTGGGGGGTGGGGTGGGGGTTATGTTGGGGATTGAACCCAGGGTCTTACATGTGCTAGGTAAATGCTCTACCACTGAGCTGCATCCCTGGCTCTTCTATATGCTTTAAAAGCAGTGAAGTAGTATTTACATAGAAAGGGAAAAAATCATAGTGTTATGGTTTGGATCTGGAATTTTCCCCAAAGTCTCATGTGGTGAAGGCTTCATCTCCAGCTGGTGGCACCATTGGGAGGTGGTGGAAACACTGGGATTCCTGCTCCTTCCTCCCCACTCCTCTCTCTCTCTCTCTCTCTCTCTCTCTCTCTCTCTCTCTCTCCCTGCCTCCATGAGGTGAGCAGTAACAGTTCTGTTCTGCCATATGCTCCCACCATAATGTCCTGCCTTATCACAGGCACATACCAATGGAGCCAAGCAATCATGGACTAAAACCTCTGAAACTGAGTTAAAATAAATCTTTCCTCCTTTAACTTGTTTTTCTCAGGTATTCTGTCATAATGATAGAAAACTGACTAACACATAGAACTGAGAAAACATGGTAGTTACATAATCAATAAATCAATACATTTATAAAAGTGTTACTTTTATAACACAAATGATGATGATAGTTAATATTCACATTAAATGAGAACATACTTTGTCTCAGGTACCAAGCCAGTTGCTTTCTAGATAGTATTTCAATGAAGGGAACGAGGCGTGGGAAAAGGAAAGACAGTGGAATGAATCTGACATCACTTTCCTATGTACATATGTGAATACACCACAGTGAATCTAAATATTGTGTACATCCACAAGAATTAATTTTTTAAAAAATAGGAGCTGGGGATATGGCTCAAGTGGTAGCGTGCTCGCCTGGCATGTGTGTGGCCTGGGTTCGACCCTCAGCACCACATACAAACAAAGATGTTGTGTCTGCCGAAAACTAAAAAATAAATATTAAAAAAATTATCTCTTTAAAAAAAAAATTTTTAAATAATAAGTATGGGATTACAGCACAATTTTTCATAAATATAAAGTATGTTCATGCCAAATTATGCCATTATACATGTACTCTTTTTTTAATATACAGAGTTATGAAAAATTGTGCTGTAATTAGGTAATAATGAGTGTAATGCATTCCACTGTTGTCATGGATGTAATAAATAAATAATAAATAAATAAATTTCAGAAAAAATAATAAGTATGGGAAATGGCTGAAAGATTAACAGAGGGAACAGAGCAAGGGTGGGAAGAGGGAAGGAGAAGGAGAGGTATAAGGGTCTGAATTAGAATAAGGTATATTCCATGCTTGTATAATCATGTCAGAATGGATTCTACTGTTAAGTATAACTAAAAAGAACTAATAAAAAACACTAAAAATAGTTGCTATAGCCTCACCACAAATTTACAAAGCAGGGACTATCATCATGCCCATTTAACAGATGAGAAAACTGAGGCACTGGGTGTTTAATTGACTTGCCTGTGTTCATATAGCTAGTAAGTGACAGAGACATGTTTTCAATCCACCAGGTCTCACATCAGAGGCCATAGTCTCCTATCACTATATTTTATGGCCAGTAGAGATCTCCTGGTCTTCAGAGATTTTGGTGAAATTGGATCAAATGCCTTCTTTCTATTTGCAATTCCTGAAAATTCTCAGGGGTTTATGTTCTCATAGTGTTTTCTACCTCTAGCTTTTTGTTTATGTCTCTTCTCACCATGACCCAGCTGTGCCTTTCATTACTTCCAAGTACTTAGCTCCTCTCTTCCCTTTCCTTTCCTCTTATCTCTCATTCTTTCTTCTTCCTCTAGCCATCCCAGAAACAAAACCAATTCCTCATTTTTTTTTTGGGGGGGGTTTCTTTGTTTTTGTCTCATGTACAGCAATTTCATAAGGAAAATGGGGGAAAGAAGGAGCCAGATAAAGGGATATTTATAGATTTGGTGTAGTTCTTATTTTAAAAAAATATTTATTTTTCAGTTGTAGTTGGACACAGTACCTTTATTATATTTATTTATTTTTATGTGGTGCTGAGGATCGAACCCAGGGCCTCGCACGTGCTAGGTGAGCACTCTACCCCTGAGCCACAACCCCAGCCCCTGGTATAGTTCTTATTTTGATGACTTCTCTTTGTCAGCCTTTATGGATTACAAAAGCAACACATGCTTGTTGTAAAACTTTTTCCAAAATTTATAACATAATAAGTAAAAATATTCCTCTAATTGTTTTCTTTAATTCCACTTTATGGAGGTACAGTCAATTGTTCAGTATGTATCCTTCTGTAATATGAAAGGTCTTCCCTATCCAAAACCTGGGAAGTTCAATGTTCTCTTCAATGTGTCCATGTTTCTCTTTCTCTCTCTCTCTCTCTCTCTCTCTCATCTCTCTCTCTCTCTCTCTCNGGAGTGACATTGGCCAAATTATATTGTTATATTTTGTGCATGTACAAATATGTAACAACAAATCCCATCAATATGTACAACTATAATGCACCAATAAAAATGTGGGAAAGAATGCAAGAGGACAGACATAAATTGAAGGAAAAAAACTGTTAAACCAAAAAAGAACCAATATTTGATATTTCTCAGTTTCTCCCAATGGCCAAAGATGCTAAAATTAAGAAAAGGCTTCCAAGCACTATT
Source organism: Marmota marmota marmota (assembly GCF_001458135.2). Lineage (NCBI taxonomy): Eukaryota > Metazoa > Chordata > Mammalia > Rodentia > Sciuridae > Marmota > Marmota marmota. Next base: position 609,680 of record NW_026000253.1, read on the forward strand.
AAGACAAAAGGGAAGGAAGGGAAGAGAGGGGGGGAGGGGAATGGGAAAGATAGTAGAATGAATCAGACAGAACATTCCTATGTTCATATATGAATAGATGATCAGTGAAACTCCACATCATGCACAACCACAAGAATGGCCAGTTATACTCCATGTATGTGTGATATGTCAAAATACACTCCAGTGTCATGTGTATCTAAAAAGAACAAATAAAAAGAAATAAATATTTTTAAAAGCAAAATAAAGAGAAAACACAAAGGATGTGATTGTACAACTTTTTGTTAAAACCTCAGAAAGATGAAAGTATCAGGGTGGCATTCAGTCACACAAAGCACCCTTTCAAGAGATTAAAGGTGCGCCTCAGCGGAACCTTTCAAACAATAGAGCCCTTAGGAAGCTTAAGAGCTGTGTCCATAAGCCAGCTCAGAAAGAGTCCAAGGTAAAGAAGGGCTTATCTTGAGAAGATCTGTGGGTAAGATTCTTTGTTTCCTAAGGAGTTAAACCCTAGCTAAATCCACTGAAGACTAAAAAAGTTTTGGAAAAAAAAATTTATTCAAGCACAAACACTTTGCAAACATATGTTCCCTTCCATGGAAAAAGAAGGGAGAAGTAATAGGCCAAAGAGGCCCTAAGAACGAAACAAGGAACAGGCAGTATTTGCCCAGCTGGATTTCAGAATTGCCATAGATCAGTGGCTCTTTGATGCTTCCCATCCCCCTCCTTCCAACAAAAACATCTACAGCCCTTATCCAGAGGTTCCTTGTCATTTTATGTTGGTTATATTGGGGGAGATTACTTGTCTCTTCGGTTCCACAGATCCACAGGTTATGAAGAATTTTACCTAAAGGATTACATCCACACCTGGATCAGACATAGATGCTGAGATTTTAGACTTTCAGGAGGTGAAGTAATGGAGTGCAATTTGGGGGAATTGGAGAAGGAAATGAATATGGGAGGGACATGAATCATTGGAAATCAAGGGGTAAGCTGTGAAAAAAAAGACTCTACCATGGCACCCATGACCCTCCCCTTCTAGAATTCATGATCTTAGCCAGGTACAGTGATGCATGCCTGAGACAAGAGGATCGAAAGTTTGAGGCCAGCCTGGGCAATTTAGGGAGATCCTGGGGGTGTAGCCTAGTGATAGAGAGCCTCTGGGTTCAATCACCACTAGTGAAAAATAAAAACAATTAGAATCCATGCTCTTGTGTAATTTTGCTCATTTTGAGTGTAGACAGAACTTGTGACACTTTTCTAGTATACAGAATATGGCAGTGGCAATAGGATGTCACTTTAGCGATTTTTATAATATCTTGCTAGGTATCTGCTGTTAGGAGACTCTTTACCTTGCTGGCTTTGATGAAGCAAGGAGTCATGTTGGGGGTGTTCACAATGACAAGCATGATGATCAATTTTATATGTCAATTTAACTGAGCTACAGTGCCTAGATATTTGATCAAACATTATTCTGGATGTTTCTGTGACTGTTTTTTTTTTCAGATGAAATTAACATTTAAATCATGCAATTCAAATAAAGGAGATTACTCTTTCTCTCTTTTTTTATGGTACTGTGGATTGAACCCAGGCATGTTTAACCAAAGAGCCACATCCCAGCCCTTTCTAGTTTTAGTTTATTTAAAGACAGGATCTCACCAAGTTGCTTAGGGCCTCACTTAGTTGCTGAGAGTGACTTTGAACTTGCAATCCTCCTGCCTCAGCCTTCTGAGCCACTGAGATTATAGGCATGAGCCATCATGCCCACCAAAGCAGGTTACTCTCTACAATGTGGGTGGGCTTCATTCAATCAGTTGAAGGCCTGGATAGATCAAAAGATTGTCTTCCCTAGAGCAAAAGGGATTTTGCCAGAAGATGACCTTTGGACTTGAACTACAATATCAGCTCTTTTCTGATTTCCAACATGCCATCCCACCGTGCAGATTTTGAATTTATCACCATAATCAATAAGCCAATTCTTTAAAATGAACCTCTTAGCACATGCACACTATCATGGCCTATTTGGTTCTGCAGAATCCTAACCAAAATAACAAGGAACCAAGACTGGCCACTGGCAAGCAGCAAGTGAAGCTTTCAGTCCAAAAGCCCCCAGGAAATTTAATGCTACCAATGATCATGTAAGCATGAGTATGGATGTGGCCCACGTGAGCCTCAGATGAGAGCCCATCCCTGCCAACACCTTGATTTCAGCCTTGCAGACACCAGCTAATCCATGCCAAGACTCCTGACTCACAGATACTGTGAGATAATAAATGTGGGTTATTCTAAGTTGTGGTAATAAAGTTACACAGAAATAGACAGTTAAAACAAGAAGGTATGGGAACCTGGGGATGCCTGTCTATATGGAGTTAAAACTCTTTTTTGCTTTCAAGGGCTCTTCTAGCTTCCAGAAAGTCTGTCCTGTGTAATACTTTCTTAGCAAAAATATCCTTTGGAAATAACAAAGCCTTGTTTTGTTATAGAAAGAGGCTCAGGAGTTATTCAGACCTGGACTTGAATGCCATCTCATCATTTACTATCTGTGTGACCAAGTGACTTCACCTTCCCACCAGCACAGATCTCCCTTTTCTACTTGATATAAAAATGCTTCTTAACAGTATTGTGGTCATTTTGTGATACTGTGACAATATACCTGAGATCATCAATTTAAAAAAGAGGAAAGGTTTATTTTGGCTTACAGTATAAGTCCATGGCTGCTTGGCCCCATTGCCTTTGGGCCTGTGGTGAGGTAGAACATCATGGTGGGGAGTGTGTGGTGTGATAGAAGAAACTGTCACTTCATGGCAACCAGGGAGCAAAGAGAGGAAGGGACTAGGATACCAATATCTATTTCAATGGCACACCCCCAGTGACTTAACTTTCTCCCACTAAGACCCACCTCTTAAAGTTCCACCACCTCCCAATCATGCCACAGGACGGTGATCAAGCCTTCAATGCATAAGCCTTTGAGGGACACTTATCTAAACCATATCAAATATCTGCTTCTCAAGATTATTGTGGGGATTAGATAAAGTAAGCATGGCATCTAATGCTTGAAACAAGTAAGCACTCAATATTCAGAACTTTTAAAAATAATTTGCAGAGGGCTCCTAAACCTGATAATCAGAGACACACAATTACCTCTACTTGCACCAGATCTAGGGCCACTTGGCCATCTAGGGCAATAGCTGATATTGGTATGATGAAAGTCTAATGATCATGCTCACCATTCCCTTTATATGGAGAAAACCTAGAATGCCAGGCCCCATAAATATTTGCTGGAGACTCATACAGGGAATACCAAAAACCTTAAACCTCCACTCCACAGCAAGCATTATAAAGACAAGAACTGTGTCTGTGTTGTTTGCTGCAATTCCCCCAATACTCAGCACAGGGCCTGAAACAAAACAGATGCTCAGTAAATAGTTGTTGAATGAATGAATGAATGAATGAATGACTACCTCCCCTCTGAAACATGTTGAAACTTAATTGCCAATGTAATGGTATCGAGAAGTAATTAGGTCATTAATAGAGATTAATATAGTTCTTGTGGGACTGAATTAGTTACTGTGAGGGCAGGTCATAATAAACAGGCAGCCCTTTGTATTTTGTGTCTTCCAGATGCACTTGTTTGCCCTTTCACCTTCTGCCATGTTAGGATGCACTCACCAGACACTCTGCTATACCCTTGAACTTCCCAGCCTCCAGAACCATAAACCAACATAGGCTTCTTTACTTTTTTAATGATCCAGGCTCTGGTATTCTGCTACAGCAACAGAAAATGGAATAAGACCAGGCATGGTGGTACATGCCTGTCATCCCAGAAACTCCAGAGGCTGAGGCAAGAGGATCGCAAGTTCGAGACCAGCCTCAGCAACTTAGTGAGACCCTGTCTCAAAATAAGAAATAAAGAGGGCTGGAGATGTAGTTCAGTGGTACAGCACCTCTGGGTTCAATCTCCAATACTGTAAAAGAAAAGGAAAGGAAAGGAAAGGACCTTTTTGTACAACTACTCGGCTTTCTACACACATTACCCCCCTCATTTACTTCTTGGTGCTACTCTCTAAGTTAGATATTAATATCATCTCCATTGGGCAGAAAAGATAACTGAGATACAGAGTAGTTAGGGGCCTTGCCCAGGATCACACAGCTAGTAGAAGAGGTAAAATATGAACCAAGAGCCGTTAGACCCTAAAGCCTATGCTCTTTCTACTACACCAGTATTGTGACCTGTTAGCAGTCATAGCTTTTTAGAAAGGTTAAAGGCAGAGGCTCTATCTTGTTTGGCTTCATATCTCAAGTTTTATCCCAGGAGCTATCAAATGGTAGAGATTCAAAAAATATTTAATGAATGAGTCTGTCAGCGAATAAGTCTTCTCATTCATCCATTCAATAAATATTAATTAAGCCTATACAGTATTCCAGGCCAATCTAGGTAGATACAGGGGACACACTGTTGAATAACAACAACAACAAAAAAAGTATGGGACTTCCATCCTAATTGGAGAGATAAACCATGAACAGACAAGAAAACACCAGACACTGATGACTTCTGTGAAGCAGAAATAGACAAGAAAGAGCAAGAGTCATTAAGAAGGACTGGAAATACCTGTAATCCCAGCATCTTGGGAGGCTGAGACAGGAGGATCACGAGTTCAAAGCCAGCCTCGGCGACTTAGTGACGCCCTAAGCAACTCAGTGAGACCCTGTCTCTAAATAAAATATAAAAAAATGACTGGGGATGGGGCTCAGTGCTCAAGTGCCCCTGAGTTCAATCTCCAGTACTCCTTGCACCCCACCCCACCCCACCCCCACCCAAAAACAAGGACTGGGAGATCATGAAAGACTTCTGGAAGAGAGGATATTTGACACTTAAACTGAATAACAAGAAGGAGGCAGTCCTGTAAAGGTCTAAGGGAAATACATTTGAGAACAATGAAACAGTTAGTGCAAAGATCCTGAGGCAGGAGTAAACTATATGCAGGGGGGCAGGGTAAATTACAAAACAAAGGTAGTGTGCTAGGAGCAAGTGAGGAAAGGTGGTGAGTGGTAGGAGATGAGGTATATTCATTTGCTCAGGCTGCCCTGACATGGACTGGGAGCTTAACCAAGAGAAATGTATCTCACAGTTCAGGAGGCTGGAAGTTCTCAGTCAAGGTGGTAGTAGAGTTGATACTTTCTTTTTCTTTCTTTCTTTTTTTTTTTCTTAGAGTTTCACTAAGTTACATAAGGCCTAGCTAATATTCTGAGGCTGGTCTCAAACTTGCGATCCTCCTGCCTCAGCCTCATGAGTCACTGGAATTACAGGTGTGTACCACCATGCCTGGTCAGGGTTGATGCCCTCTAAAAGCTGTGAGGAAATATCTATTGTATGTCTCTTCCCTAGCTTCTGGTAGTTTAATGAAAATCTCTGGCATTCTTTGGTTTATAGGAACATTACCCCAAACTGTCTCCTTCAGATGACATTCTCCCTGTGTGTGTACCTGGATTCAAATTTCCCCTTCTTTTAAGGACAGTGCTAATATTGGAGTGGGGGCTCGCCTATTCCAGTATTACCTCATTCTAATTTAATGATCTCTGCAACAAATAAGATAGCTTTTTTGGCATTCTGGGGGTTAAGACTTCAACATGAATTTTTGGAAGACAGAATTCAATGCGTAACATGGGGTTTGCAAGATACGCCAGAAGAAGGTAATAGAAGGCCTCAGAGACAAGGGGAAGGGGTTGGATTTGCTCTGGATGTAATGGAAAGTCACCAAGTGTTTCAAATCAGACAAGTGACATGATCTGATTTGTTTTAAAAGGATCATGCTGGCTGCTATGGTAGATTATGAAGGAAAACAGCCCCCTATGCCTGCATGAGTCATATAGCTCCCTGGCTGAGGATAGCAATTCTCGTCATAACAACCACTTACTGGACTTGAGGCTTTGGTTTTCATTGTTTATCATTAATTCACAGGAAAAAACAAATTTAGCTTCCAATTGACGGGATCAGCACATCATTATAACTACCTCTAAAAATATTGTTTTCTTTCCTGGATGTTCACATTAAGAATATTATAAAAGTAACACAAGCTCTTGGTGAAAACTTCAAACAATATCAAGGGAAATAAATGAGTTAATATAGAACCTCACACACTACACCCCCAACCCTTCTCCATTCATACTTCTTCATTTCTTCACCTTCACATTTGCAAAGAAACCTCCTTGGAGATCTTCCTCCTGGAATTGTTTCTCATCTCTGTCTCTGTTCAGACTCTCATTCACAATGAAATTTTAACACTCAAACAAACCGTCTAACTTCACCAAGGCAGGCTCCTATTATGTCCTTCCCACAAACTGACATTCAGGATAAACAGGAGCACTGAGCCACAAGATTCAGGGTAGATGTGATCATGGTGGCTCATGCCTATAATCCCAGTGACTCAGGAGGCTGAGTCAGGAGGATTAAAAGTTTAAGGCTAGATTCAGCAATTTAGTGAGACTCTAAGCAACTTATTAAGACCCTGCTTCAAAATAAATAAATAGATAAAAAGGTCTTGGGATGTGGTTCAGTGGTAAAGCCTCTCTGAGTTCAATCTACAGTACAAAAAATAAAAAAAAAATAAAAACATCAGGGGCTCAGGGTCAAAAACATGGAATTCCAATTTCTGCTACAATACTTCCTGTCTCTGGGATACTGAGCAAATCCCAATCAAATGTTAGCCTTCATTTCCTCATATTTTGCCTATCTCATAGGGTTCTAGTGAAGTTCAAGGGTACTCTTAAAAAACATTTCTAGAATATTGTTGAGTGTAGATAACCCTTTTCTCTACTCTCAATACACACAGTCTTATCTGCTGGTGATCATTCATAAACCAGGAAGTTTTGGTATTGTAACCGAAGTTACAAAGAAGAGTGATACTGGATGACAGGCTAGAGGGGAAACAGGTACAATTGACTTTGTCAGTCTGGGTGACATCTGATGTGAATGTTCTTTGAATGACTTTGTTCAGATGTGGCCAAGTGGGAGTTGGAGGTGGAGGTAACAAAATGAGTGAGTCCTTCTTGACACTCATTGCTGACAGACTGCCTTCAGGGTGCCTAGGCTGCTCTGGTATAGTGGTGCATTCAGAATTTGAGAGGTAGAAATAATCGGGGAACATTCTGGTGGCAGAGGAGTCACCAGATTGTCATCAAGATTGTGCTATTATTGGGAGAGGTTGCCAAGTCCATTGGCCTTAGACTTGGGGAAGAATGTATTTTTTCACTAGAAAAGACTGCTAGTTTACACCATTCAAACTTGACTATTTTGGATCATCACCAGGACATGGGTCTGTTTTGTCCTTTATTATATCACCAGTGCCTAATATAGTACATGGCAACAAGTAAGTGCTTAATAAATATTGGTTGAGTGAACTGATTATTCCTCATACATTTATCTCTTTTAGCCCTCAGGACCAAATGAATAATGATAATGTTCATATAGCCAATTTGTAAAGTCTGGTTTTCATAATCAGTTTCAATTTATCATCTCAATGGTCCAGTGAAGCAGATTTTTATCATCATTCTTTTTTTTCCTTTTTTAATGGTACTGTGGATGGGACCCAGGGCCCCGCACATGCTAAGCATATGCTCTACCACTGAACCACACTCCCAGCTCATCATTCCTACTTTATAGGAGACGTTGCTGAGGTCCAGAACAGTCAAAACATGCTAAAATCACCCACTGAATAAATAGAAAAGACTGAAATACATGTACTTTATTACCTACAAAGAGTTGTACTGAGATGGTGATAATCAGGTTGTGACTTAAAATATAAGAAGCCCTTATGGTTGCCAGGCACAGTAGTGCACGCCTGTAACCCCAGCAGCTCTGGAGGCTGAGGCAGGAGGAATAAAAATTTGAGGTCAGCCTCAGCAACTTAGCAATGTCTCAAAATAAAAAATGAAAATTAAGAAAAAAAAGGTCTGGGGATGTAGCTAATTGGTAAAGCACCAATTTCACAGTACACAGAACAAAACAAACAAAGCCTTATGGCTGGGTAATGGTGGTATCTACAAAGGTGGCGTACATCCAGGTAAGACCTACATCTTCAGACAGGAAACAGGAATAAGGAGGGCAAGTTTTACACAGACAGTATTCAGTAAACTCTGTATTTTCTGAGTTCCTGCTCTTTGCTAGACACTGTTTGGATGCAACGGTAAACAAGAAGCAGAAAAATGAGTTCTCTCAGGTAGTGGCAGGTGCTGAAATGGTATCCACTACATAGGAAGCTCATAAGGACTCAGGTTGGGATGAAGCCTGCTATACTCCTCCAGAGTTCTCCAAAGACTAATCTAAGACCTGGTTCCAAATTGTCCAGGAATTTTTTTCAAGTGTCTCCCTGACTTGACTCTTGTTTTTATTATTTATTTATTTATTTGTGCTGTGAATGGCACCCAGCGCCATGTGTATGCTAGGCAAGTGTTCTACCTCTGAGCCACTTCCCCAGCCCAGAAATGTGTATTTTAATTTTTCAAATATTTTAGTTGTACATGGACCCAATACCTTTATTTATTCTTATGTGGTACTGAGGATCGAACTCAGTGCCTCACACATGCTAGGCAAGTGCTCTATCACTGAGCCACAACTCCAGCCCAGAAGTCTGTATGTTAACACCCATTTCAGATGATTCTGATGCCCAGTCAGGTTTGGGAGCCATGGCCATAGGTAAGCTAGAGAATCACATTCTACATTATTGGCTTCTTTTCTTGGCTCCTTTTTCTTCTCTAACTTTTAGTTAGCAAGTTCTACCCTGATCTTAGCTATAAGGCCTCTATAAGAGACATACTTGGACCAGAATATTAAAGAGTGGGGGGTGATGTTCACCATACCCCTAAGCCAATGAGGTAACCGGAAAAACATGCCCCTTAGGCAAGGAGTATGTTCTGGAAGCCAAGCCATACTTCAAGGCCCATGATCCCCTTTCCAAGAGGAGACTTCCTTCAAGGCCAATTTAGAGACCCTGAGTTTTGTTTAATCAAAAAAAAGGTAGTAATTCCTTTACAGTAAGTCTTGAGTCTAGGTCCTCTGGCTCCAAATCCTTTTCCCATTCTTTCTATCTTCTATTTGCAGCCTTCTGACTTAAGATCTTAAAGTGGACTAGTAGAGACATGAACTGTGGGCAATGCACAGGCATGGGAGCACCTCAACCTGACACCTTGAGGAGGACTAAGGGAACCCGAAAGTGGCTTTCTTATGAAATGAATGCTGCTCTCTGTTCAGAGCCCTATTATTGTTTTTGAAAACAATAAATTTTTCTTTTTAGTTGTACATGATAGTAGAATCCATTTTTCTACAAAAGTATATCAAGTATACAAGCATAAAATACATCTTATCCTAACTAGGACCCCAGTACCCCTCCTTCCCCTTCACTTTCCCTACCCTTGCTCCTTTCCCTCTATTGATCTTTCTGCCATTTACCCATAAGAACTTTTTAAACTTATGGTTGAGCATTTCTTTAATCCTACATCCCAGTAACAGTTGTGAATGCTTATTATGAGGTAGGAGAGCCTGTGGGAGGATCTATAGAAGCTCAAGGGAAGGGCAGAGCCTGAGATTCTAAGGGAAGGAACTTGGGAAACTTGAGATAGTCCAAAGATGAACAGTTAATGATACCTGAGGATTAGAATGATCAAGCTTTTTGTTTGCCTGGGATAATCTCAGTTTATGCCTCCTGTCCATGAGTGTCATGACTACCCTCCCCTTGTCAATTTGGCTTAGTCATGCAACAAATGATATGTCCACCCTAATAAGGGAGGGACTGGAACCTTCTTTCCCTATTGCTTTTTTAATGTTTTTTTTTTAACTGTCAATGGATTTTTTACTTTATTTATTTTTATGTGGTGCTGAGAATCGAATCCAGGGCCTCACACATGCCAGGCAAGTGTTCTACCGCTGAGCCACAACCCCAGCCCTCCCTGTTGTTTTTATCCAGTTTGCCACTGCGAAAAGAAACAACTTTCAGATATTAGGGTGGTTAAGCTCCTTGAAGGCAAGGACTGCCTTGTGATTGATTTTCTTAAATAATAAGAACCTGTCATATTAATTTTTAAAATAAGATCACAAACTTTATTATGCACATTACAAAGAGAATGTCTAATAAATTAAGACCTACCATGTGATTTAATTCAGTTCTCTCAGCACCTAGCTATAGCTATGAATTTATGCTTCTTGCCCTACCTACCTTGGATACAGTTCCCTTCTGACCAAACCTTAGCCACACCAATACTTTAATGATTGTACTGACATCTGGTGGTTATTTCCAGGTTTTTTTTTTTTTTTTTCTTTTTTCTGGGCAGTTCCTGCACTAGATGATGGATCAGTCTGTACCTCATACTCTATCAAAGCAATTTTTATCTGAGCCCTACACTGACTAGACATGACAACCCTAATACTTAATAAGTTGTTGATAGCTGGTAACAGATGTATTGTTTTTTCCTCAAGAAATATTCACAGAAAGGGATGATGATAGTGTAGAAATGACTCACGATAAACTAATAAATAACATCAAGAACTGAACTTCAGGGCTGGGGTTGTGGCTCAGTGGTAGAGCACTTGCCTAGCAAACGTGAGGCCCTGGGTTTGATTCTCAGCACCACATAAATAAATTATTAAAAAAAACACTGAAGTTCATGGTGGGATTTAGGTTTGTGAGGGAGTCATTTTTACATAGAGATCTTCTTCCTGAAATGAAACCAAGTAGGCCAAAGGCTTTCAAGTTCTTTGTAGCAGCAAAATATTGAGTCAACTCCAATGCAGATGTGATCAAATGTTTGCTAGAGAAAAGTCTTAAACTTGGATCCATGGCAAACTGCCTTATCAGTAGTATTTGGCTAACAAGGACAGGGAGGGAGGGTCGAGGAGGTGGCTGATGTGGGGAAAATAGCAAGAAAGTAGAAAAGCCATACTTCAAAGTATAGCTGTTCCTTTATTTTCTGTGTTCCAGAGATGTGTGGAAAGGGAATGGCTGCATATTCAGTCACCTCTCCATGCCCAATCCCACTGTCACTACACGGTCACTACAGAGGGCTTTCCACAGGGCATATTTTATTCCCAACACACCATGAAAAGGATACTGAGAACCCTGGCATTCACTAGAGGAATATTTTAATCCCCAATAGCCCTCTTCATTTGAAGGGACTGTAGGCAAGAGCCCTGTCAAAGTCCATGAGCTTACATCATTAAAAGTTCAAAAAGAGAAAAAAGGAAAAAATATAGCTCCCAGATTGTTCTCATGTCCTCAGGAAGGTATCACCAATGTATGAGACAGAACATTTAAGTAGGTATAATGATGACATTCTTTGCCATGGATTCCAGGTATCTGGAATGTCTCAGAAAACACAAGCTGCCCTTCAAGGGCCTCCTTCTAGTAAAAAGAATGTAAAAATAAGTATTTAATAAGCTTTTGTTTTTAATGAGCCTCAGCCTGGTGCAGTGGCAGTGCCTGTAATCCAGTGGTTTGGGAGGCTGAGGCAGGAGGATCGAGAGTTCAAAACCAGCCTTAGCAGTGTTGAGGCACTAAGTAACTCAGTGAGACCTTGTCTCTGAATAGAATACAAAATAGGGCTGGGAATGTGGCTCAGTGGTTGAGTGCCTCTGAGTTCAAACCCTGGTACCAAAAGAAAAAGAAAAATGTGAACCTTACAGTTGGAGTGTGCAGTTCCTTTCTATACTACCCTCCCCCAAGCCCCACACCCGCTCCCATGTTTTCTTTTATGGTTAGAAGTCAGCAGCTACAAAGTTTAGGGTCTTCAAAAACACACCAGACACCATGCTGGATAAGGCTGTGCTTTATTACATGCATAATTACAAATATGTGCTAAGTGAAAATGTATAAAGCAATGGCTACCTGGATTTAAGCCACACAGAGAAAGGGCTGGATGATCCCATCAACCCTTCTGCCAATGTCCATTCCATTGCCATTAACATGATTGTTTCCATTTCTTACAATTTGCATAGCACTTACTTGTCAAAGTACTTTCAATTCATTGTCTCAGTTTATCCTCACAACAACCCTGTGAGGTAGGTAGGGCAATTAACACTATCCCCATTTTGCAGATGGGAACACTGAGGCACAGAGCGGTTAAGATCTTGAGGCTAGTGAGTAGAAGCATAGGGAATAAAAACCAGGTCTCCGAACTCCCCAGTCATATCTTCCTTTTTACACTATGTCACTATGCATGACCAGGGAGCAGGACAAATTGAGCAGTGAGCCACAGCTTTGGTTCAGGCTGTGTGTCCGAATAAGCAAGTGAGGATAAAGCTAAGAAAGCAAGGCTACAGGGTTGGCAACACTCAAATGACTGTTCTGAACAGCTCAGCACCAAGCTTCCCCTGGCAACAGGCTCCATAGGCTTTGGTTGAAGCTAGCTTCGGGATGCCAAGTTAGTGCTGATGTCTATACATTAGCTTCATCTGAACTTTGACCAACACTCAGGAATTACAATTTCCAGACAGGTTTTCTTTGGCTACTTCACTTGGAGCCGGCACTACAAATGAGCTTATTACAGAGATATTCACATAGTGGCCCGTGGGCTGGAACCCAGCCCTTCTGACCCTCCTGGCCTTAGTGGCTCACCCAATGGCTGGTATACTTCCCATAGCCAGAAATGAATGGGCAGAGGTATGAGCAGGAGGCTGGTCTTGGTCAAATGAAGAAGATTCACCATCAAGACATTGTTGTCACCCTTAGGTGACGTGACCAAGATGCTGTCAGGCCCATTGCCTTTCTGGCCTGTACCTGGTTAGCAGCATAGCTTCTAAAGATAGTTTAAGAGAACAAAATATTAAACATATTTTATCATGAATGGAATAAATTCATAATCATTATACAGTCCCAATGGACCAAATACATAATAAAAAAGTAAATACTTATATAAAAAGCTGAGTACTAAAAAGGCAGGCTGATGGGGGAAGAAAGGAGTACGAAGAGGGGACAATATGAAATGGAAGAGGGAAAAGGCGCATTCTCAAAGGATCATGTAATCTGAGGTACCCTCAATATGATAGTGAGGCTGAATATTCCCACCCTAGAAAAATCATCACAGGCCCTGCCTTCTTCCCCATTTTGCCAGTTGGCATTTCCCTCACCAAATCCTAGACTGTCCATGAACTCCAACAGATGTAGACTAGTAGAAATAATGAGGTTTAGCAATGAATACTTCATAGGTCTGCCTGGAGGTGCTAAAGCCCTCAGCCTTCCCAAGGAGTGTCTGTGGCTTTAGCCCCAATGGAGCAAAGTGCCCTCGGCCCCATCAACTTAGGAGGACCTTCCATGTTCTGTTCTTAGAATCATCCTTTCTCTCCCTTCCAATGCCCACATTCAAAACAATTTACTTGTCAAAATGGATAGAAATTTGAATTCAAGGCATGGTGGAGGGACAGACAGGAGAGAGAAAAGGAGGGAGAGGGAGAGAGGCAGGGATTGTTTTTTGTAAACTCTCATTTTTCTATCATCACATACCATTTCTCCTCAAAAAGCCAAACTCTAGGCAAAGCATTCATTCAATGAGTGTCACACAGACGCTGGAGGCCTTTGGTAGGAACTTAGAGGTAGGAATCTATGACTGTAAGATTGGGTTGGGTGATCTGATAGGTCCCATCATGGAAAAGCAAACTCTGCACATTCCTTCCTTCCTTCCTTCCTTTCTTGGGTGATTTGGCAAAATCAGATTACACCGTGGAAAAGCTACTTCCGTTGACTGTATCTCTTCAAAACTTTGCCCAGATCCAGATGTTTAGAAATGAGAATGTAGCCAGCAAATGCTGGGGGTGTAACTTCAAGTTGCTAACACCCACCCACTTTTCCCAGAACGTCTCTCCTTAGAGCAAACAACTGAAACTGAAGCAGAGCAAATTCCAGCCATCACTCAAGGTCCCTTGCACTGACTGAACTTCAAATTTACACAGCTCCTGAGCTTTCATCTGAGGAACTCTCATCTATTTCTTTTTAATATATATAATACACAGAGAGTAGGGAGCTAAAATATAAATGTAAAGAAAGTTTATCACTGAGATGGTGCAAATGTCCTGGAGAGGCCTCTCTGAAGGTAGGCCCTTGAGCCAAAATGACTTTGAACCTCTAGTTTGCTTAGAAAGCACAGCTTCGGGGGCTTGCTTGACTTTGTATCTCCATGAAGTACATGATCAAGCACTTTCTGTTTATCCCAATGCCAGGATGCATGGCATGGGTTATGGGAATGCCTTTTTTCTACCTTCTTACATAGTTCATATACTTTCTCACCCAGACTTTTCTATTGTCCTCACTTTCAAATCCTTCCCCCAAAGAAATCCAGGTAATCTCAGAGGTGGTTTTAAAAAAATAATGTTTTAGAACATTTTAATTTGGCTCACATAGTTAGAGTACTTTTTCTGGGGAGGGAGGTGTACTGAAGGTTGAACCTGAGGCCTTACACATGCTAGAGAAGCACTCTATTACTGAGCCATATCCCCGGCTCTTTTTAAAATTTCTTTTGTCTCGGGGTCTGGCTAAGTTGTCCTAGCCAGCCTTGAAGTTGTGATTCTCTGGCCTTAGCCTCCCAAGAGAAATTTGTTTCTTTTTTTAAAAAAGGATTCTCACTCTTCCTGTAAAGGATTTACATTTAGCCTTGGGTGTCAAAGCAATTTGTTTTGAAGTTCAACCAGAAAATTAATCATTTCCTCTACCAGCTTGCAAATTCAAAGTATAGTCAATGTCAGATAATCCACCAGATTTGTGGATCATATCATCTCTGCTCTATAGCAGGGCTAAGCCAGGATGCTGGGGCCAGAGAAAGAGGAGAGCATTGCAACTCGTTTCTAATTAAACAACAAAAGAGAAATAATCTTTACCATAGCCATTATTTTGTATAATCAGTCCCCTACTTCTCGTCTTTGGTTTAACTTCTCATGCACTAATTTTTTTTCAGCTTCCTTAAATTATTTAAATTGGAGAGCTGAAGATACAAAATATAGCAATTAGGTTTTTACAAATCTATGAACTCTCACTCCTTTCATGGCTGGATGGCTACCAGACATCTTTCCCTGGAAAATCCGAACTCAGCTGAAGCACTTACTAGTATTCCTTTGTAAAATCTTCCCTTGTAGCAGGTGATTTTCTAATCCCAAATAGACTAGCCTCAATTCATTCATTTTAAAAATTACAAATAATCTAGTCTTTTGCCACTGAGGTGACCACCTGAGGCTACTGACAGACCTCCATATACTGGCTTTGTTTTTCTGGTTAAGTATGTCTAACTGCTGAAATGGCATTGTCAGGAAGAACATTTTCCTTTACCTCAAGACAAGAAACTCTTGAGTGTCATGGTGCTGAGCTAGTAGTTTTGTATAGCTCTTTAGCCACAATTAGCCAAACTTTGAGCCAAACCCTAGGATTGGACATATACTGGACACCATGCACTATAGCTACTTCTAGAGTATGAGCTACAAGGATTCCTGAGAAACTGAGGTTAATGAATGAGATTTATCAGGAATGAGGTATCAAAGGGACATTGTCATTCTCTGGAGGGCCAATCGGTGCTTAGCATCTAAAGTATACCTTGGCACAGTGTTATCTGATTTCTTGAATTTATTCTCTGAATTAGCACCTTAACACTGGCTCATCTATCTAAAATGAAGAACAGAGCATAGAAGAAACAAAGGCAAACAAGACACCCTCCATGTCACTGCTCCATGTTAAAATACGACCAAACCTCCCCTTGCCACCAAACACCAGAAATAGCCATGTTTCCCATTTTGCAAACTTTAGTGGGCAACAACAGCTAATGAGACACATATTCAACCAGAAATATACACATAAGAACTTTGTTTTCTACACAATATACAGGGTGGTCAGGCAAAGAGACATCTCACAGGAAAGAATCAGTGGCATGGAAGGGACCAAAGGACATAAAGCTATCGAGCCATAACTATGATAACAATGTACCCTGGAGCATGTTTTTTTTTTTTCATTAAAATGCTAGAGTGATATACTTAAAAGGATAAACTCTGGTGGTTGCCTTTATATTTTTAAAGATAAAAATCAGAACAAGCCTTGGCTACATAGCTCTGAGCATTAAAAGAATTTCAGATCTTGGAAAGATAAGAAGTAGGGGTAAAAAGTCCTAGACTCAGGAATCAACAACTTTTAAAATGAGGTACACTGAGGTGATTGGGGATTGGGTCTAGGGGAATGTGCTGAGTGATTGCTGATTCTGGGCTAGAAGGATGGGAGGAAGTGCAGTCTCACTGCCATGGGCATCTGGTGCAGAAACAGAAACATGGCGGCAGCAACTGGGCCACATGGCAAAGAAAAGGGCTGTGTATCGCCTCTAGTCCATGTGTCATATGATTGCTGAGCCTTGGTTTACCATTTACCTAGCCCTAGAAGTTATTATTTGTTATTAGGAATGATTGACCAGCCACAGTGCTCGACCCCAAAGGGAGGATTCAGTACTGAAGAGTAAGAAGGGGAACAGAATGGAAAGGGAGTAATTGCACATGGGTAAAACTATATAGAAAAAGAAATAGTGGTTGGAATGATGGTGGTGGTTCTTTAATTCCACCAGGTGTCCCTATAGTGTAAATTGTTTAAAACTGTTCTAAGTGTGGTAGGAAATTGAGACAGGCACCTTTTCAATTGGATACAAGCACCTTTGGTGTCACCAGGTCTTGTCCACACCCCTGGGTCTTAGGATGGATTTGCCTTTTGGAATTTTAAGGACCCCCAAGGGAGTCACAGTTGCCCATTCTGTTCCAAAGCTTTGAATATATTTGAAAGTATCCCAAGCCTAATCCATGCTCATGGGGACAGCTGGCCTGTTATGAGTACTTCACACTGGGAGGAGCATGAGTGTCAGTTATTTCAATCCTGGTGGTCTTTACAAAGGAATGCATGAGGATGTTGACGCAGCTCTGAATCTTCCCTGGTTTACCAGTATGCAGTCCAGACTTAGTTCCCTTTACTGTTCTTACATATTCCAGAAGCCTAAAGCACCATCATTCGTGGAGGTGGCATCTGGTAAGAGTTTCACTTAGGACCTCACAAAAATGTGAAATTCCTAGTCTTTGACTTTGCTTAGAACTTTACTCATCATTCATTTCAAGGAAGCTGGAAGAAATCATTCGTTGCTACAAATTCATGGCAAAGTCCTTGTCTACTAGCTAACAGATACCATCTGGAAAATTACCATTTTTTTTTTTTGCAGACAAGGAGAAAGCTCTATAACTTATCTTTGTGCACTTCAAAAGAGTACCAGGAACAAGCAAGCTATAAAAGTCAACCTCTCTCAATTCATTTAGAGGAGATTAACTAAAGCAGCATTGTCTTATAATCAGAAATTAAAATTAACATACATAAACATAGAACAAACTAATAATGCTAAATATTGTAACAGGAACAAGAATAACATTTGAACTGAATCTTCACAGTCTAGAGAATACCATTACTATTTTCCTTCTGGCTTTCCTTTCGGTGGTTTGAAAAGCAAAGCCCCTTAGTTTACACTTCATCTTCCACCAATGACAGTTAGATCCACCAAAAGTAACTTTTTCATGAGTTTCCTGCAGGCTATAGGTCAGGACGGTTGGAATTTTTCTTGCATAGTTTTCAGTGATTGCATATTGGCTAACGATTACTTTTAAATTAAAAAAAAATATTTTTTAAAAAAACAAATATAATTAAACCACAGCAATCTTGTTTACTCTTTCATGAGATCTTCCTAATGCAGTATCACAGAAGCCTAACTGTATTTTCTCCTAAAGAGAAGATTAATTTCCAGAGATTATGTAGTGCAACTGGTTAACTTGTAGGAAAGAGACAACACGCTAATATGACTTCACCATCCAAATATGGGAAATGTGTTTTGGGTACCCAGTTAATAAAATATATCCATGGTCTGCAATGTCCTTCCTGTTTTATATCCAGAACAACCCCATGATTCTAGTTGAAGAGAATGGAATCAGGATCTTGGTTCGCCATCTGTGCTATATGCTTTAACACATCCTTTTTGGTAATGATTCCAAGCAAACGCCTAAAAGACAAACATAATTCGACAAAACAAAAGTAAATCTACAGTTAAAACAACATTCCCAAAAGATGACACTTGTCCTCCCCAGTCTTTTTCAACTTTGCCTTTAAACACTATCTGCACTTCCAGAATGTTGAGACAACAGGAGTTGGATGCATGTTCCAGGCAAACAGGACGATGCACAAGTCCCTAAATATATGTGAGAACTTCTACATCTGGGTCTCAGGTCCTGAAATTTCCTCTGCTCTATATTCTCTAAATATATGAATCTTTCTTACTTACTGCAACCCAGTCCAAATGTTCCTCTTCCAGAAACTTTCCTGATCCTATAAACCAGTAATAACTGTTCTGCTCCCAGCAACAGCATGTTTTGTGCAGGCCTCTTCTATAATAGCTGCCCTCTTTGCTACTTTCCTATAACCACTTGTGTATCCTGCATTCCCCCGTAACACTGCAGACTCCTTGAGGATAGAGAAGGGTATTATTTATTTTTGTATCTCCACAGAATCCATAATACCTTCTTACATGAAGTAGGGATTCAGCAACTGTTGAATGAACCAGTTAAGGAGAGCCCCCTTACTGATTTAGATTCTGCTAGACATCAGATATGGCACTTGAAAATTTTAGAGGAGGGAGCAGCCAGGCATGATGATGCACACATGTAACCCCCCAGCTACTCAGGAGGCTGATGCAAAAGGATCACAAGATTGAGGTCAGCCTCAGAAATTTAGTGAGACCCTATTTCAAAAGTCAAAATAAAAAAGGCTGGGGATATAGTTCAGTGATAGAACACTTGCATGTACAAGGCCATGGATTTGATCCCCAACACCACACACACACACAAAAAAAAAAAAAATTAAAGGAGGGGGGAATTCTTATGTAGCGGCTGGATGAATGCAGCAGAAAAATGTTCAGAAAAAACTCCACCCTTCTCCTCTCCCGCCTCTCTTTTCCAGTAAAAACTGAAGGACTTCCTTTACTGGACAAGAAATATCCTGGGAAGGAAAGAGCCATGGACTTTGGAGTCGGAAGATTTGTGTTTCAAGCTACCTCTATTGTTTATTAACTGGGGACCCTCATGTAAATCATTAGACCTCACTGAAACTTGGTTTTCTTGTCCTCAAATAATAAGAACAAAGGATTGTAAGGGCCAAATACAATAGTCTCCTTTAAATTGTGGTTTCAGTTACCCATGATCAACCATGGTCCGAAAACAACGCAGTACCATATTTATTGTCATTATCTCTTACTATGCCCGATTTATAATTTGAACTTTATCATAGGTATAGGAAAAATATAGTCTTTTTTTCAGGGGCAGGGTACTGGCAATTAAACCTAGAGGAACCCTACCACTGAGCTACATCTCAGACCTTTTTTGTTTTTATTTTTTAATTTTGAGACAGAGTCTTGCTCAGTTGGTGAGGCTAGTCTCAAATTTGTGGACTCCTGCCTTAGTCTCCCCAGTTGCTGAGGTTACAGGCATGCACCATGGGACCTGGTAGGGAAAAAAAAGAGTTTTATATAGGGTTCAGTACTATTTGCAGATTCAGGCATCTGATGGCGGTCATGGAAGGTATCCCTGAGGATAAGGGGAACTCTTGTTCTATACATATCCTACCTGATACCATTATAATTTCAGTGCTGCCTGAACATGAGAACACAGCTATTTCCTTTGTAGGCGAGGATCTCAGTTATTGATAATATGCATCTAACAACTTTCAAATACATTCTCTTCCCCAAATTCCTTTTCTACTAATTATGATGATCAAAGTAACATATCTACTTTTATCTCAGAGCTTCAAAATGTACTACTAATGTTCATTTACACTGGATTCTTCTTTTTATTTTTCTGTCTCCATATTCTCTTTCTTCCCACAAGCAATTTGTCTTCGCCCAAGAGTTCTTACCCATTGTGTGTAACCAGGCACTGTCGTAGTCCCAGCTTGCGGAAGATATCCACTACGATCTCCATGGGTGTCAGGTCAGTCACAGTGAAGGGGCTGAGATCCAGGATGTTCCGAAGCTTCAGGGTAGGTGGAGTGTATGGTGGCATTGGAGGAGAATGCTCAGTGAAATAAATGATAGAAGTGCTCACAACTCCATCCTGTTTCTTCCGAGCATTTTCTATTTGAACAGAAAGGGGTTAAGTTGAAAACAGAAGTGCTAGTTCAATCATTCTGGCCCCTAATCAGTCCCCTATCCCCTGTCCTCCCCCATTTTGTGCTGATTTATTGAGTTACATAGTAGATTCTATGATCTCCTCTCTAAAATACTTACCAATTGAAATAATGAGATCTCTTCGAAGGACAAAGCCTACAAGTCTTTGAGACTCCCGGGACACCACCACTGGGAAGCCACTGTAAGTGGTTTCACTGATTATGGTTTCTACATCTTCCACAGTCATACTGTCCTGAGTCAGGACAGTCAACAAAGGATCATTTCTCCGGGGTTTCATCACATCCATTGCCAGGGTCTTATGAGCAAACTCTTCTTTGGCTTCAAGAAAGGGGTATCCATTGAGACGGATATGGGCATCATAAATGCCCTCCCGTCCAAGTGCATCTGCCACCCACTTGCTTGTCATGGCTGCAGCCATCAGAGGCACAATATATTCCAAGCCGCCAGTCAGTTCAAACATTATGACAACAAGAGAAACAGTCATGCGAGTCACACCCCCTGCAAAGAAATAGACACAGGCTATTGAAGGGACACAAAGCACAGGATTCATTCCAATTATTGGCCTGTTACAGGCTCCATACAGGAAAAGCTACTTACCAGAACTAATGCTAGAATGGAGTCCTACCTATAACTACACAGACCCTGAGACTCTAGTAATATTATAATCAATCTGACTCAGATTTTTCAAAATAACATCCACAGAAATATAAGATATCTTCTTGTATTTTTTTTTCATTTGGTGCTTCCTTTCCCTAATTATAAAAGTAATACATGCCACTGTAGAAAATTCAGAAAATATGGAACAAAGTCATTATTCACAAGCTCACTGCCTATTAATAAGCAGAGTAAATTTTTAGAGGACATTTTCAAGTTTTCTATACACAAAAACATAGATAAGCTCACATTATGTATAAATATCCACCATGCTCTTCGCCTTCTTTATGTGGGGAATATTTCACATATTATTACAAATTTATTTAACATCATATTTAAAGATTTGAACATGTTAACATCATATTTAAGGGCTGTGTAATATAGTGATATATGGATGAACCATAATTTATTTTATCAATTCTTTACTGTGCAAAGTCAGGTTGACTGGAAATGTTTCGTCTCATAAATAATACTGTGATGCGTATTCTTGTGCAGCCCTCTTTGTCTAAATTTCTGATCATTTTCCCAGTGGGAAAGAGTAGAATTAGCTCTCATAAAGCTCTTGAAAAATAGCAAACACATTAGGAAATGGATGATCGTTTATAAAATTCTGCAGTCTGTGCTTAATATCACTCTTCTTTTGTATATCAGCTGGATAGCTGGGTAGCAACTTCTTTGAAATCATTGTGAACCCTACTCACCTAAGCAGGCAGCAGCCCCAACCATCGCATAAAGACCAGGGGTGATGCAATCAGCTCCCTGACTACACCAACTATTAAAGATTGTCCAGTCATGGTGGTAATAAGCCAGTTGTTCCATTCCTACTCCTAAAAGCCGACCTGCTATAGCACCAACAGCCATGCTAGGGATAAAGAGGCCAGAAGGGATCTGCAAAGAGAAAGCAAGAGATGGTTAGTGACAAATGATGCTACTGCTTGGCATACGGTAAGGGCTGGAGGACTGACCCTCTGCGAAGCAAACAGGCCATTAACAATTTAACTATGCACTATGCTAGCAAGTGGCTATAAAGATTTGTGTAACACTACAGGGACTAGAGGTTCTCCGGGACGTGCAGGCAAGGATGACTGCAAAGAAGCTTACCCTGATTCGGGGTCCATCAGGCAAGAGCCTGAACTCTCCAGACCAACACAGAACTGGAGGCAGAAATTAGGCCTTTCCCAAAGAAAAAGGAAAACAGATGGAGTTTCTTATATATGCAGACATTTTCCCCAGTTTGAATACTTATCAATTACAATTTCTGACTACAGTGGTCTATGCTGAATGCTCTACACGTAAGATTTTGTAGATTCTTCATAACAACCCCAGGAGGTAGGCATTATTATTCCCAAATGATCAAGAACCTAAGGATCAGAAAGGTCAAGAAACTCATCCAAGGTCAGGATTTAGTAAATACTGGTGCTTGGATCTAAACGGAATGCTCACAACCATGCTCATACATTGAATCCTAACCCACTGTGCACACAAAAAGGATGGTATATGAGGTTTCATTGTTTTGCAACAGCATAAAGAAATATTAAACAAACATTTTAAATAAGCAAATGGCTATGGTTGCATGCTTAAGCAAAAAAGGATACTTCATCTATCTTCCTGCTTTTTTTAGGATGCTGTAATAAATTATTAATATTCTGTTCTAAGAGGGAAATTATGTCAAGGATAATAAAAACAGCAGATTGTTTTAAAATAGTCTGCATTTGATTTTGGAATGCATTTGAATCTGGTGTTCTGAGGGCCTACAAATTCCCTCTAATTTTCACCCCATGGTTTCATTGTTTTATTTAACTGAAGAGACACTGCAAAACTTTACAGGGCCTCCATCCTATTTCTGTGTTGAGGGGCATAGATGGTTAGATGATGTCTAAGAAAGTAGTGTTGCTGAAACTAGGTTGCTGTCCCTTATTTTCTGGTTTGAATCTCTGTTTCCCCAGAGAATACAGGGAAATACTCTGGTAGTAGGGTGCTAAAGAGAAGAAACAAGTAAAAACCTAGTAAGGAGGAGGAAATATCTTAACAAAATTTCCTTTCTGGTTTCTTCTGAAATATAGAAATGATTACTGGTATTGAAAATAAAACATGCCAGCCTGAGTTTTCTTTTTTTAAAAAAAATAAATTAACACATAATAATTATGCATATTATTGGGTACAGTGTGATATTTTAAAAACATGTATAAAATGTATAATGATTAGATCAGGGTAATTATTATATCCGTCAGCTTGAACATTTATCACTTCTGTGTGTTGAGAACATTCAAATCCTCTCTTCTGTTTTGAAATACGCAACAAATTATCGTCAACTGTTGACACCCTAGTGAGCTATACAACACTAGAATGTATCCCTGCTATCTAATTTTATTATGTACCAGTTAGCCAACTCTTCTCAATCTCTTCCTCCCTATTCCCCTTCCCAGGATCTGACAACCACTATCCTACTTTCTCCTGCTAAGGCCTCCACTTTTTTCAGTTCAGGGAAAACATGCCAATGTCTGCTTTT
The DNA here is from genome assembly GCF_001458135.2 of Marmota marmota marmota. Classification (NCBI taxonomy): domain Eukaryota; kingdom Metazoa; phylum Chordata; class Mammalia; order Rodentia; family Sciuridae; genus Marmota; species Marmota marmota. Next base: position 633,045 of record NW_026000253.1, read on the forward strand.
AATAGTTTCAGAATTATATTAACTTGCTAAATGGATCCCAGTTGTTGAGTAGTTGCCTTGATTCCAAGTGTAAAAAGCAACAAAAGTAGTTATATATATTGGGCTGAAACATGAAATTGCTCTTTGAAACAGCCAAAATGGTTGAGTACCATCAACTTAATGGGGTTCAGAGAATATACTTTATGAATAACCTCTAAAGCCACCCTGTAAGAATACCATACAGGACAAATATTGTTTTTTGGTTCTACAGGCACCTCACCATCCTTTTTGAGGGAAAATTGCTTCCCACAGAAAAGGAAAAGACATGTCTTCCCACAATCTCATCACTAAGGTTTGCATTTGGTCTCAAAATAATCTTGGACAACTTGAGAGAGGTAAAGTTATCTAGGAAGTTATGGGAACAAGTGGGGGTAAAAGAGGCTTTGGGGTGGGGTAATTACCACATGAACTATTGTAACTGTAAGATACCTTGGCTTTGCCCTCAAAAACCCACAGCCACACACACACAGCCACTAAGTGCCAAAAGAATTCCTCACCTTCATGCCAAAGGTGAATATAGTAATGACAATTTTCAGGATGAGTGTCAAAGCCAGCTGCCACATGGCACTGTAGACTCCCACGCCAGCCGGTCTGTCAGGCAGTTCACCGCCCTTGCTTGTATTAAAACGGTTCTCATAATCACACAGCTTGGAGGAGTCCAGAAGGCCACAGTCATTGAACAGCTCAGAAATGAGCTCACTTGTACTCATTCGGGTATATTCATTGGGGAAAGCCAGGATGGCAGTGATGGCTGTCACGATGAGTACCTCTATGACGGGATACTTGCCCAACTGAGTGGTCTTACGCTTCCGACACCAGGCAATGTTTGTGCGGATAAACAGAGCTCCCCACAGACCACCAAATATGCCCAGCAGAATGAATGGTACAAGCTCAAAGAGATGCCACGGGGTGTGAAACTCCACATAAAACAGAACTAGGCGGCTGTTCCCAAATGGATTGATGGAGCGTAGAGTAAATGCTGCCACCAGGGCAGCAAAGAATGAACGCCACAAAGTTTTGAGGGGAAAATAGTAGCTGACCTATAAGAGAGGAGGTGAGAAAGCAAACTCGGTCAATACACAGAGAAATGATTTCAGGGGAAAAGTTGGTGCTGCTGGCATTAGAGTGGAGGATGACAACCGCCCAGGGATTTCTGGTCACATAGTAAATCACTGAGTTGGGCCATGCACTCAGGGACTGCAACATTTTTAGATATTGGCAAAAATCCTGACACACAAGCATGCACATGTCAGGTGCAGTGGCACACGCCTGTAAACACAGGGATTTGGGAGGTTGAGGCAAGAAGACCTCAAGTTCAAAGCGAGCGTCAGCAACTTTAGCTTAAAAAATTAATATTTTGTCTCAAAATAAAAATAAACAAATAAAAATGGGCCTGGGGATGTGGATCAATGGTTAAGCACCCCTGGGTTCAATGCTCAGTAGCAAAAAAAAAAAAAAAAAAAAATCATTACCTCTTCCAGACTGAATAACACTCCTCCGATAGGTGCCCCAAAAGCTACAGATACACCAGCAGCAGCTGCAGCTGACAAGACCTACAATCCAAAACTCAAAATTAGCAATAAAATAATGCTGCTTTTCCATGTTCAATCATATTTTTAAAGGAATGTTGTTACCACACATTTTCTTTTTTAAAAAAATCCTGTACATGCTCCATATCCTCAAAAATGTAGTTCAATTTCTATTTACTTTGAGAGCAACCACTATTTCTGGATGTTGAACACACATACGTGGTTCCCATACTTATGCAGGACAAAGGGCCTTCCATTTGTGATTAATTTGGATATGGGCTGTGTTCTAAGTTATGCCTTCCATCTGCAATACACCCAATTCAGTAACTGATGTATTTATTCCCTACCTAAAATGAAGTACTTACAGTGATGTTTACATAGCACTTTGCAAAGGAATGTTTTTCAAATGAGATGTTAAAGAAGGCTCTAATGATACAAAACTGAAATTACAATTGGCTCACAGCTCTTCTGAAGCTGCATTATTTATACAACAGACATTTAGCTTTCCATGCTGTGTGCCCTACTCTATGCCCATTAACCTTTAGAAACAGAAATAGGAAGGCAGCTCGATTTTTAAAGGAAGAGAAAATGCTAAATATGTTTAGGCACAGCAAGGAAAGGGGCTAAGCAGGAGAAGAAGAAGCTGTTAGAGGGAAAGAGAACGAGTGATATTTAGAGAGTGTCACCTCTGTGTGTAGGCATGTGTGAGCATGTAAAATGTACAAGACAAACACTGATGATGGCAAACAAAGCATAGTTCCGTAGAAAGACAGAGTCCTTCCCTTGGATTCTAGTTGCTGTGGAGAAAGAGTTAATTGGGGGAGAAAGGGAATTCATAGCTAAAATGGCTTTTCATTTCAGACAGCCAACATGCAACTTGAGACAGAGGATTTCACTGTGTTTAGGATGAATTAGGGTAGAGAAGAAGGATTGAGTTGGCTGTTGCTTTAATTATCTACTGCAAGGTAAAATCAATCTATGCCCATCCTTCTCAAATCAGTTTTAATCTCAGCCATCTACCCACTTGGACAAGGCCACTGGCCACAAAAGGGTACCACCGATGGTAAGAACAATAGGAAAAGATAACTGGATAGTCTAAATGAGCAGTAGGAAGTAAATTTGAAATCCAAGTATCCACGAATCTACTCAGAGAAATATATGGCATCTGTACAGAGAAACAGGCAAATCAAATTTCCCTTTCATAATATAGGGGAGTATTTGAGCAAAAATGACAATTTTCTGGATGGAAAGTAACCAGCAATCTATAGTTTCAAACTCATCTCCATCAATGGAAAACCAGCAACAATCCACACTTTATTCTTGCCTGTTAAAATGTTTTTTTTCCCTTCAACTCTGTTGCTTCCATTGTATATTATCTCTGTTTAACAACCTCCCCGTTTTAACATGGCCTTTGTGTCCCTCTACCACATAACACATACATAAACAGTCTACTACATAAGCCCATGTCACTTCTGCTATTTTTCCTCTCCTTTCTATGTGTATCAGGAACTTTCTCCCTTGAACTATCAAAATTTATTCCGTATTTGAAACCTCAGTGCCTTTCAGTTTCCTTCTAGGTCTTGCAGTTAACCTTTTTTGTTTTGTTTTTGAAAACCTATTTGTTTTCTTTTGTTTTCAGAAGAAATCACTAGATTCCAGATTTGTGAAGCATCTTTCTTAATGAAATCACCTTGATCTTTGATCCATTACATGTGCTTGCTTTGTAATTCAAGGAAAATAAGCTAGAACCATTATTTCCTTAGGTCCTTAATTATAGCAGGATGAAAAAGGAACCAATGGCTTGGAACATTTTAAAAATGTTCCTCTTCAAAAGAGCATACATTAAGAACTGAATAAATTTGAGAACAACTACAGCGATGCTAATTTAGCCCGGTGGGGGTAGGTGTTTAGCAGAGCTGAGGCAGGAGGCAGAGTGAGGTCTAATCCAGAGAGAAACCAAGTCAAGTGTGCCCTTAGATAGAAATAAAGATAAAAATGTTGACACCTGAATTGCACAATGCATTTATATTTACTCTTGCATAGGAAATAAACAAGTTCTGCCAGGTGCAGTGGTGCATAGAGGCTGAGGAAGGAGGATCTCAAGTTTGAGGCCAGCCTCAGCAACTCAGTAAGACCCTCAACTTAGCATGAAGCTATTTCAAAATAAAAAATAAAAATGTCTGAGGATGAGAGGACACCTGGGTTCAATCCACAATACCAAGGAGGGAAAAAGGAATAGAAATCTTCTTCAGACAGGTGCAACAGCACATGCCTATAATCCCAGCAGCTTGGGAGGCTGAGGTAGAAGGATCGTGAGTTCAGAGCCAGCCTCAGCAATGGCGAGGTACTTAGCAACTCAGTGAGACTCTCTAAATAAAATACAAAATAGGGCTGGGGATGTGCCTCAGTGGTTGAGTGCCCCTGAGTTCAATCCCCAGTACCCCCCTCCAAATCTTCTTTAAAAATCTGTTAAAAAATTTGTAACTCCTTTTGTAAAGAAGCAACATATGCTTGCATAGGATTATATATAATAAAAAGTTAAAGTCATTACTTCTCTTTCCCTACCAGCTCACTGGCCAACTCACCAGAAGTAGACATTTTTAACAACTTGGGGTAAACCCATTTTCCAGACATAGTAAGTTCATAGATATAAACATTTTTGAAATGTTACCTGAATTACAATATGCATATCAGTCACGAACTGACTTTTAAAATTTAATATTATTCTATCACCAGAATATCATATGTAGGACTACCTCATTCTTTTTAAGGGTTGCATAATATTCTATTATACAGGCAGGATATTGTTTATTGGATTAGTCCCTTCTTGATGGACACTTTGGTTGCTTCGGATTTTCACTATTTTGATAAACAGTGTACTGACTACCCCCAAAAACCTGTGTGAACACACATGCTAGGATGCCTGTAGGATAAATTCCTAGAAGTGAACTTTCTGAGTCAAAGGGTGTTTGCATTCACTATGGAAGAATTCCCAGATTTGCATTCATAAGACTGTATCACTTAAGTGCTCATGTAAAAAGTAACTATTAAGGCCATTTTTCATTACCTCTCTGCGTTTGGCTTCATTCTTCCTGTATTTGTTGAAGCAGTGGCAAAGGATGTTCCCACAGCAGCAAGCCACGTGCACTAGGGGGCCCTCTTTGCCCAGGCTCAAGCCAGAGGACACTGCCAGCACCAAGGTGATGGTTTTGATAACCAGGGTCCACTTACCCAAATAGCCCCTAATAATGAAACCACTCAAGATAGTTTTTATCTGCAGGACAAACAGAGAGATTGAACATAGACTAAGGAAGTAAAACAAGGTTAAGAAGCAAAAATCTGGGCCTCATCATAGAAACTACATCTTTTGAACAAGGGAGGTATAAATGCTTGATTTAAAGGGAACCCAGTTTGGGAGGGAGCTCAGGAGTTCAAGAAAGGTGGAACTATTCTTCAAGCTTTCATGTCCCCCCTCCCCCTTTTATTTTGGTGGTGGTGGTGAGAATGGGAGCCATGTGACATCTGGACAAGTGCATACTATATATGAGAATGGATAGCTGGAGAAATTTGAGAAGGCAGATGGGGAGGAATAGATGTTTCCCTTAGTTTACAAAATGGTGGCCTAAGGGGCATGTTCTGAGAGAGCAAGGTCAATGTTCTGGAACCAACCTGAAAGATTAGATATAATCTTGATCTCCTGCCAAAGAAATGACTACTACTTGGTCAAGAAACAGACAGGGGCAAGGTCATTCTGGTGACGTAAAATTTCAGTGGTTTTAGTCACCATAAAGCAACCTATGTCAAAAGTAGTTAGAAATAGGAATTCCCTTTAGCCTAAATTATATTGTGGGAGAAAGGTAGGGAAAAATTATAGGGAAATGGTTTTATTTCTTTTGCTCTACCAGAGTTGATAATTCCACTGTTTTTTGTGGTCAGAATCTTGGGGCTTACCCTGGGAACTTCTTGGGTAAGGACTGGGGGAGGTGTTTAGGAGCCTGGTTTAAGAGGAATCCTCAGGAGGCTCAGAATCAACCCCTTTTAATTTCCAGGTCACCTAGGCTAGGAGAAAGCTTCAGGGAGAACTTAAAGAGGCCTCAGGATCTGACTCTGTTTAATATTTACCAAATTATGGTACAGGCCGGAACACACACTAAAAGCTTTTAACCAAAAAGATTAATATTGTTACCATTCATAAACCATTTCAACATACTCACCTCAGGAATTCCAGAGCCACAGGCATAAGGTGCAAACACCTTGACAAGAGATACAGCAAGGAAGGCAAATAGGAGAGCCCAGAGGACATACATGAAATAATTGACTATGTAGGCAAAGGCCCCCTAGAACAGGGAAAAAAAGAGAGAGAAGTTCATTTTAGCTGAGATTACCTCAGTGAGGTATGGGGCTCTTCTGAGTCATGGTTTTACAGGAAAGAGTTCAGAAGGAAAAAGGCCTAAATTAATTTGCTCAAATATTTCTTTCCAGATTGTTCAACAAGGCAACAACTGATACGGTCAGGTCACTTGGTATTGAAAATTAAGATGCTTTGTTACACCTAAAGGAAATTCACACATTTTAGAAATGGACAGGAAGAAGATCAAACTCAAAACCCTGAACCAAAATTCACTGTTTATGTGAGTGCTTTGATAGGTTTTATAGTCTAATATATATTATGATCCTGCATCAATTTTACCAAGCATTTTATCAGTTCTTTTAATGAAATGGCCAAACCCTGGCTACACGTTTGAAGTGAAGTCCAGCTCTAAAATTTCATTACATTCACCTTTGGCTACCTATCTTGGTGTCAAAATCTCACAGGATATTATAGTGACTAAAATTCTTGGGTGGTTTTCCTTCCATCCTCCATCCCATTTTTCCCTTCCTTTTTTCTTGTGGTACTGGGGACCAAACCCAGGACTGCTCCACTACTGAGCTACTTTCCCAGCCCTTTTCTATTTCTTTTGTGACAAGGTATTTCTAAGTTGCTGAGGCTGTCCTTGACCTTGTGGTTCTCCTGCCTTTGCCTCCTAAGTCTCTGGGATTATAGGCATGCACAAGTGTGCCTGGTGATTTTTCTTGTTTATTGCATATGTTTAAAGTGTACAACAATGTTTTTCATTTTGTTTTGTTGTTTAGGTGATGGGGATTGAACCCAGGGCCTTGTACATGCTAAGTACATGCTCTACCACTGAGCTACACTCATGGCCCTGATGTTTTCATATACATCTACATAATGAATGATTATTACAATCAAACAGACATACATAATCATCACCTTCCATTGTAGCCTTTCTTCATATGTGTGGTAATAGCATGTAAAATCTCTTAGCAAAATTTCAGTTGTTGTTGTTCTTCTTCTTCTTCTTCTTCTTCTTATTATTATTATTATTGCATTGGGGGATTCAACCCAGGGGTGCTCTATCACCAACCTACATTCAAACCTTTTTTTTTTTTAATTTTTTGAGACAAGGTCTTGCTAAATTGCTGAGGCTGGCTTTGAACTTGCAATACTCCTGCCTCAGCCTCTTGAGTAGCTAGGATTACAGGCTTGTGCCACTGAGCCCAGCAACAATATTAACTATAATCCTTACATGTTATATTCGATCTCTAGATTTATTCATCCCACCTAACTACAAATTCATACCTTTGGCCTACTTCCCATCTCCTTCTACTCTTTGTCCCTAGTAACCATCATTTTACCAACCTAGTTTATTTAAGATCCCATATATAATGATGACATCTTTAGAGATGCAGCAACAAGTATGTGAGTAGAAAGTTTGATGACATATATTTCAAAGAATAAAATGGCAATATTTCTTATGTACTCAGCATTGAACTCAGGGCCATGTACGTTAGTCAAGTGTTCTACCACTGAGCTATATCCCCAGCACCTTTAACTATTTTTAAAATGGAGAGAATATACCTTTAAGACTATTCCCTTTGATAATGAAGTATGCTACAAAAGAAATCTAGTTTGGACCACAAATAAGGATTCATTAAAATTAATGGACTGGTAAATAGTCATGCCTTACAAAAAAACAATTTTGGACCCTAGGAGGTTATGCTTGTTGGTAGAAATATTAGGAGTTGAAATTCATTCAAATTACACGGAATACAAAACTCAATGGACTTTTTGACTTTTCAAAATACAAAACATTATTTATATAATTCACTGACCTAGACAAAGAGTGCTCAGGTTTTTTTTTTCTATGCTATAAGCTTGATACAGGTTTTCCATGATTTTAGCTCCTCAAAGGCACAGACAATTGGTATCTCCTTGCCTTTCAAATGTAACCTAGGAGCAAGGAGACTCCAGAGGTACAAAACAAAAAGGGAAAGGGAGTGAAGGGTAAAGTAACAAACAGGCCAGAGGCACAGATGAGGCCAAATTCTTGGCAGGAGAAGGTTTCCTAAAACCTAGAAGACTCTTTCCCCAGGCTAGGATTTCATTCATAAAAAGGAAAGCCAGAGATAGTTGTTGCTCAAGCAAATCTCAAACTCCAGGTCTGGTTTGACAGTAACTACTGGAACACACACACACACACACACACACACACACACACACACACACACACACCTATATGGGGACAGACAGTATGAGGGAGCCTTGTGGTCATAGAACTGTCCTACATTTTCACTGTGCTGGTGGTTATACAAAACTACACATGGGATAAAATCACAAAGAACTCTATCTCAAATCAGTCAGTGTAAAACTGGTAAAATTAGGTCTGTGGTTTGTACCTAAGTCAATTTCTTATACTATTTGTCATCATTATGCAAGGTGTTATTTAGGGAGGCTGAGTGAAGCATATAGAGGATCTCCTTGTACAACTGTTTTAACACTTCCTAGAAATTTGTAATTACTTTTTTCAAAAGTGTCTCATCAAAAGCAAGGGAAACACATGCATCCATCCACCTTCACTCACCCTGAATTCCAGGACCTCTCAAACTATTGTACCCAGGTCCTTCTAATCTAAGACAGTACATAGGGTAAAGGGAGGTGGTACCTGGAAACAGAGCTAAAACAGAGATCTTGAAGTTTCTATAATCACCCTTCTGTGCTGGAGAAAGAGTATTCCTTCTATCTAACTGGATTTTGGTACCCATTATCCAACCTCTCTCTCCCCAATCCCCTCTCACTTCCCAGCCTCCAGTGACCACTATTTTGCTCTCTACTTCTTTAACTCTCTATTTAGATGTGATCTGTTTTCAAGAATAAAATTTCAGAGTATAAGCATATGTCCTAGTCTTGCTTTCCCCACTTTACCAACAGAGTGGAGGAGTAGGGAGCTAAAATGTACCCAATGTAGTTGGTGAAAGAGTGGAATTGGGAGTTGAGAGTTTGTTTTATGTGCTTTCATTTTCAGTGGGAGAGAGCTAACATAACAAAGTGGTAAGAGAAAGGAAATGAACCAAAAAACAAAATCACTTGTGCACCAAAAAACACATGCTAGAGGACAACAAAAATGTTGATTTGATTGCAAGATGTGACTATAAGCAATTTTATTCCTAGGTTTCTGTTATTTAAAAAAACATTTTTAGTTGTAGATGGACATAGTAACTTTATTTTATTTATTTATTTTTATGTAGTGCTGAGGATCAAACCCAGTGCCTAACATGTGCTAGGCAAGCACTTTACCACTGAGCTACAAATCCCAGCCCGGGTTTGTGTTATTTTGACATGGAATATATCATATGTTTTAGTATTCTAATGCGACACTTGGGAACCAATCACTTTTGGTGTTCATATGATAAACAGATTTTAAATGAAAATTTTTGTGTGGTGCTTGGGATCAAACCCAGGACCTTGAACATGCTAGGCAAATGCTCTGCCACTGAACCACTCCCCTAGCCCTAAACACATTTTTAACCCATTCCCTCCTTCATTAGAAATCATAGCTTACCTGTTGGGTGCTTCTGACATTCCCATTGAAATTATTAGGGAAAAGACATATTCAGTTACATTGTATACTAACAACTCAGAAGACTTGCTGGGCTTATTTTAAACAAACCAACATTTTAAAGATAAGCAACAACTGATTGCCCATGTCAGAAGAGATGGAAATAGGATTGTGCATAAACCACAGAACAAGGCAGCTGGCATGTGTTCCCATTTTTATAAAAAGAAATACAGGGGGAGATTCCACAATAGCCACAAGTACAATATCAGAAATGAAATAAATGTAAGAATAAAATCTAGTGGTTCCGAAATCATCACTGTATGTTACCTCATCTGTGTTGATGATAAGTTGGGACCAACTATTCCACTCTGGACATTTGTCTCTGTCTTCAAAGGTGACATGTTCAGAGTTCCAGCAACAGTGTTCATGGTTAAACCAGAACCCTCCTGTGCATATGCCTTCTTTTAAGTCTGTCATCCAATGAGCAGAGATGTCTATCAGGCCAGCTAAGGAACCTGGTTTGTGAGGGAGAGAAGACCAAAGTTAAATTCCATTTCTGATACTCTGTTCTTCAGTAATCAAAGTTTTGTCAGCAAAAACAAGGGAAAAGGAATCAAAATAACTGACGAGCACATACATTGGCTTGGTTTTCACTCATTATCTCCCCCATGAAACACTGGTGTCTGTATACAGGAGGGACTCGGGGAGAAGAAGAACAGTTGGTTGGGAGTAAGGGGCTATTGGTTTTGTCTTTAAGTTGAATCTACCTGGCCAAGACACTGCTTTGATTTAGACGGTAAAGTTTATTCAAGATTATTTCATTCTCGATATATATGTACATGTATGCTTACACACACACACACAGTTGAGAAAACATGACTTGCCCATACTGATAAATATTCTAATGGTGGTTATTGGAGATGGGGAGGAGAGCTGGTAAAGTTTATAGAAAGAAAGGCTGATCCTACGTAGCAGGATTTTACTACACAGACAAGGGAACTAGAGCAATGGCAGGAAGGCATTGTAGGCTAAGGGAACTGCATTTATAAAAGCACAAACTATGATGTGCATGGAAAATTAGATACATTGAAGCCTTCTGAACCTCGGACATGAACATTCTGAATTTTTCTTAGTGAGGAGAAATAAATGCTATTATACATGGAATATTCTTCCAAAAGAAAAATAAGAAAATGAAGAGTGAACTGGGGACATATGTATTATAGCTAGTCCACTGATAGGGTTAAGATAGTTATAGTGCTTTAGATTCTGGCCTTCTCTTCATTTCTGTCTTCCACATGAAGAAACTCTGGCATAGAGAAATTAAATGACCCAAAGTCATGCTTTAGGGAAATAGTAAAGACATCATAAAATTCACAGCCCCTGAATTCCCAGACTGTTCTTGCACTCAGACACACTGCTTCCATTGTTGCTCTCCAGTGCTTAAAAACAAAATACTCTTGTGTATGAGGGAAAGAAAAATAGTCACTGACCACCTAGTGACAAGAAATACATTAAAAAGTGGAGGATATGACGCCTACATTCCACCAGGCAAGAGGCCATGTCATGTGTGTGTTTTGGTAGGTGCTAAAAGTGTTAGCACAGGCTATTTACATCCTTGAATACCCTAGTCAAATCTAGCACGTTGTTTGACACCTACTTTTGGCCACCCCACCCTCCAGCCTTCACTTCTTTCTAACTCATAGTGAGTCATAGTAAGTCTGCCTGGACTTAGAAAATTAACAAGATGTTATATAGTTTGACTTACTCTCTGGTTATTTCATGTGTGTGTGTCTTATTTTACCCAACGCTATTACCCACCATCTTATCCTTCCTTTTATTTCTACCTGTCCTCCTCCTTCTCTCAATCAGCCCTTTCTTTGCTGGTTACAAATTTTATTAGGTTTCCCCTGAGCCAAAGAATAAAATGCTATCCCTTCTCCTTGTTATCATTTTAAGATTTTGCCCCTCCTTTTTTCCCCAATGACTACCTAAACCTCTACACTAGCTTCTGTGCCTTGAAATATGGCTCTTTTTATATATCTGAGATGATTTTTCAAGGTCATTGATGTGCTCCTAACTTCTAGGCTGTATATCCTTTTCCCATCATCTTCCTTCTCTTTAGCTCTCTGCAATATTTTGCATCACAGACCACCCAATTCCAAACTCACCATGCTCTCTCACCCTGTATGAGTCAGAAAGAGCAGAGTTAACATCCTAGACCATGGGTTTGCAAACTACTTCCCAAGGGCCAATCCTTTATTTGTAAATAAAAAGGTCCTGGTGGCAGCCAAGCTCATTTGTTCACCTGTGATCTATGGCTGCTTTCATGTCACATCAGCAGAGTGGAATAGGTGCTAAAATATTTATTAGCTGGCCCCTTTATAGAAAAAGTTTTCCGACCCCTATCTTAGATAAAAATCTAGCTATGGATATAAGCCATTTTTTTAAATTTAAAGTAGCCATTTTCTACTTTGTGGCTCATGAATCATTATCCCTTGGTAACAGCAGCATTATTAACAACTGGGCAGTGTGTTAAGTGCTATATCCTATTTAATCCTCACAGAAACTCTTAATGTAGGTACTGTTATTATCTCCATTTGACAGGTCAGTAAACTAAAGCTTCTAGGGGTTAACAAGAAACTTATCCAAAGCCACCAAAAATGTAGTGGGACTGAAATTCAATCTCTAGCTACCTGAAATTAGATCCTGGACTGTTACCTACCCTCTAATACCATCTCCTCTAGCTTTTCCACCTAATTTCTTCTTCTATTTTTTTTTCTTTTTTCCGTACCAGGGATTGAACTTAGGGTCATTTAACCACAAAGCCATATCCCCAGTCCTTTTTTTTTTTTTTAATTTTGAGACAGGTCCCTCTAAGTTGCTTAGGGACTTGCTAAGTTGCTGAGGCTGGCTTTGAACTTGTGATCCTCCTGCCTCAGTCTCCTGAGCCTCTGTGATTACAGACATGTCCCACCTTGCCTGGACACACATAATTTCTATTTCAGTCTAAGATTCTAGATACACCTAGGCCCCATCTTTTATTTTCAATTTATTTTCTGGTACTTGGGATTGAGCCTACGGTTCTCTACTTCTGAGTCACATCCCCATCACTTTTTTTTTTAATTCTGAGACAGGATCTTGCTAAGTTTCCTAGAGCCTTGGTAAATTGCTGAGGCTGGCCTTGGACTGTGATCCTCCTGCCTCATCCTCCCAAGTGCCTGGGATTACAGGTATGTGTCATTGTACCTGGCATCATTTAATGTTATAAGTACATACCTTTTGGCATCTCTGCCTGGCATCCTTGGCTCTCTGCTTCCCCCATAATAGAAGCCTATTTGAGAACTTGCTTTAAAGCTATATTTGCATAGCATATATACTAGTTTTACTTAGACTGTATACAGTTTAAGAATCCCTAATCTGGAAAGCTCCACAATCCAGAACTTTCTGAGCTCCAACATATCAGCAAAAATGGAAAATTCCACATCTGACCTCTGAAGATGGACCATAATCAAAATTCATATGGTCTAAAAATACTGTATAAAATTACCTTCCAGCTATGTGTGCAAGGTATATATAAAACATAAATGGAGACTTGGAATGTAGTTCCTTGCTAGAGTGCAAGAGTAGCAAGTACAAGGAAGGCTATGTGTTCCATCCCTAGCACAACAAAACATAAAATAAATAAATTTCAAGTTTAGATTTGGGTCTCTTCCTCCAAATATCTTATTATGTATATGAAAATATTCCAAAACCAAAAAAAAATCTGAAATACTTCTGTCTGCAAGTATTTTGGATAAGGGATACTTAGCCTATATTATTTTGAGTGGTAAAGGAAGCTGATGGAGCTAATAGAAAAAGGTGGTATAAATAAATAAAACAAAGAAAGAGGTGGTACCATCTCACTGCTCAGCCACCATGAAAGAATGCAATGAGAAATTCCTTGAAAGAATGGACCACGTCACATGCCTTTATATACCACCAAATGAAAGAGTAGACAAAAGTTCAAGAAACAGCTGTCTCAGGGAATTCTTGTATGCATCTGCTCTCCTAAACTCCATTCAGAATACTTTTTTAAAAACTGTGTTTTTAAATAAAAATTGGTATATATGTGTCAAAAAACAACAACAACAACAAAAATGCCTGATGATTTCTAACAGAAGGGCTCTTCCTCAAGATAAGTACTAAAATGCAGGGTGAACATCGCCTTAAAGTGAAAATGGGCCAGGCCCGGTGGTGCACACCTGTAACGTCAGCTGCTCTGGAGGCTGAGATGGGAGGATCACAAGTTCAAAGCCAGCCTCAGCAATTTAGCGAGGCACTAAGAAACTCAGTGAGACCCTGTCTCAAAATACACAATAGGGCTGGTTGAGTGCCCCTGAGTTCAATCCCTGGTACCCACCCCCCAAAAATGAAAATGGTATGTTATAACAGACAAAAGATGTTTAAATGCAGTTCTTCATTTGTTTAAGGTAGGAGATTCATTTCAGGTAGAAAAACAGCATACAGGCCAGTTCATAAATTAGGGGAGGGGCACAACACAATTTTCAGAGATTTGTTTTGAAAACTACCATAGTTGACCATACCTGATAAAAGTCCAATAAGGAGCATCAACAACCAGCCGGAAAATGCATCGCTCACACTGTGAATTAAGGCCCATGTTGACTCTTTGCTTTTATTGGTGATCTAAGAGAAAATGAAAAAAAAAAAAAACTATTGGTATATGCTATACATACTCTTCCTTCACCTCAAAATTGCTCAGTAAGGAAATACAATGATAATCACCTGGGAATAGAGACCCATGGAAAATTACTTCTCATACAATCTTTAACTGAACGGATTTCACCAAGAACTTTGAAGTTTCCTGTACTCTACCTTCATCTGTAGTACTGTGTTGCTCACAACTACCTTATCTAGGGCTTCCCTAATTTAGTCAGTAATTTCTTAGAATGTCAATCTTTTACTTATTGTAAGGATCTCTTTCTGTCTTGGACATCAGCTATCCCAAGGACAGTCACTTGAAACCAGAAAATATAAACAAACAGAGACTTATGTGAATGATGAAAGTACAATCTGTGGTTTATTTCATAGAGCCATGTTTCAGGTTAGGCAAGTTCTAACACCCAATCCCATGAACCCCTAATTTTTTATTAATCACAGATACTTAGTGATACCAGAGATGTGTTTCTTTCATTTTTTTAGAAACCTGAAGGCACAAGCTAAGGCTATCAGAATATAAGGAAAGTTTTACCTTTTATTCCCAGCCTGGTCAATTTAACCTTTCAGTGTCCATATTTTTAAAACCAACATTCTGCCAGTTTTGTCATGGGTACTTGTCCCTTTTCTGTACCATTATTTATTAGACCGGAAGTAGTTGATTTAGCTGTCCTACCTTCACCTACAACATCACAATAAGCTGAAAATTTCAAAAGAAATTTAAAAATGCATTTTGATCTATGACATTGTTTCCAATATCAGTGCTGAAAATAGATGAGGTTACATTTTTTTCCCTGTGACATTATTTCCTATCTGATAACGAATCATTAATGCTAGCGGGAAAAAAAGTTCCCATAGACCATGTGATAAATGCACTTCAGTTTTGGATTCCTAATTGTTATCATTTATCTCAGATGCAACCATTAATAGGAGAAATATGCTCTTGTCATATCACAGGTGACTCTCACAATTTGAATAATGTGAATATGCAACTGATGACAAACTGAACTCTGAAAGCAGAAATTCAGCAAGATTTCTGAAAGCAGAAAGCCAGCAAGATTCTCAGTTCTAAAGTCTGCCTGATTAATTGATATGATAAAAAGATTATGGAGTATACTCCAGAAATCTTAGGAAAAACACATAATGCCTTATATGATCACCCTTTTGAGTTGTGATAACTCAGTAGAATTACCACAATTCCACGGATTAAGAAGGAATTTCTCAAAGCCTGTATCCAGGACAACCTGACTCCCAGGGGTTCAGGTGGTCCTGAGAAAATCAATCAAGAGCTGGGAAAGGGCTTAAGAATGAAAGGCAAAGGCTGGGGGTGTGGTTCAGTAGTGGAGCACTTGCTTAGCATTTACCAGGCCCTGGGTTTCATCCCCAGCATTGAAAGAAAGACAGAAAGATTTCCACCTGACCGCTCAAGAGATTTGCTTGGCTCTGAAAGGAGGAAATTGTGAATTCAGGAGAGAATGGGGTCAGCTGAACAATCACATTTTCAATTTGAGTCAAAGTAGAAATAGTAAAGGAAAAAATACTACTACTGGGCTGGGGTAGTGGTTCAGTAGTAGAGAACTTGCCTAGCATGTGTGAAGCACTGGGTTTAACCCTTAGTACCACATAAAAATAAACAAATATGTCCCTCTACAACTAAAAAAAAAAAAAAAAAGCATTAAAAATGCTACTACTACTGTGGCCTAAAGAAATGACTTACCAGGGGATCACCTACTGACAATTGTTGGGCTAAGGTTGGACACTTACTATTTTTTTAAGTTTTTTAGTTGTAGATGGACACAATCCATTTACTTATTTGTTTATTTATTTTTTCATTTATTTTTATGTGGTGCTGAGGATCGAATCCAGGGTCTCACAATTGTGAGGCAAGTGCTCTACCACTGAGCTATAGCCCCAGCCCTGACACCTACTATTTTTAATGAGCTCTCCATTGTGGCCCTTATGCAAACTAGAAATTTGGATTCCCTAAATTAAATGATACACAGCAACAAATTAAAGGCAAATGACCTTGGCAGACTGCTCTGAGAGTTTTCCACAATACTTTGAAAAGAGAAAAGTGTGGAAATTCTCTTGCCAAATTCAAAAGAACCTCTGCCATAACCCTAATTACCATCTATTACCTATTGCATTAAATTAATGTCCTTAATCTGAACTGATTGGTCTTGTGGTATGAGTTGAATACATGAATTTATTTGAGTTTTATGGTTGTACAAGAGCTATAATCATAAGGAATTCATCCCCTATGATTCAGTAAACACCAGGGCTATGAGAATTTTTTTCTTTTATTCCTTTAAAAGGAGCCCACTAACTTATTTTAGTTTTAAAATTCTTGCTTCAAGGAAAAACCCGCAAAAGGGAGATGAGAAGGGGGAGGAAGATCTTTGACTTTAATTTTGCCACCCTCTTTAAAGATTGTTTTCACCTCTTCAAAGGCACTTATACCCATTCCAGGGCTGTAAGGACCATTTTTAATCCCTTATTTTAGGAAGACAAATCATCAATAAATACAATTTTGTAAAGCATCTAGGATAAAAATAATATTCAAGATGTCTTTCAAAATAAGTTAAAAATTAAACTCTACATTGATAATAGATATCAAATTCAGTCACATCCAGGACCGAAGAAAGGAAAACAAAATAAAAATTATTTTCTAACACTTCCCCCAGTATTTCCTAACACTCACGTACCATCCTTTGTCTTACCTCTCGGTGTCTATCCCGGTCTCGAGACTTCTCTCTCACCCAATCAATTGTGTTGAAATCATCATAGGTACCTACACCTGGTATTGGCTCCTCCAAGAAGTCCATGATCCTATTTGAAGAACCTATTCCTCCACCATTGTATGACTTGTTCCCTATATTGAATGGGAAACAGACATTTTACTTCATTTTTAACACCTCTTTTCTCAGCTCCAACAGGTGAGCCTTTAAACTATCAGATGACTACAGTTAGAGTGTGCAATATCCTTACCTGGTAGGTACATCCATCACATTCAGAGGTTTTGTGATCTAGGCCCATTTGATGAGTAACTAAAGGCAGTGTGAATGGAAAGGGACAGATGAGAGCAATAGTACAAAGAGAGTAATAATAGGAGTTGATCTGCAATGAGAAAGGATTTACAGAAAAAACAGGAAGGAGTTTGGAGCAGTGTAGTTACTTCAGTTTATGGAAGACAGACAAAAGGGTCAAAGGTCTTTGCAGACATATCACATCAAGAACTATTTTACAATTATAAGGCAGTAATTCAATCCTATGAGATGGCTTTTGCCTAACCAGGGACTCCAAAGAAAGCATGTAAGCCTCTTCAAGAGTTAAGCTACCTGGAATGTAAAAATTTCCCTTCAATAGGCAGAAGACTTGGATTCCTAATATAAGGGCTCATAGAAACTCTAATATGTCAGAAAGTCGAAGATTTCCAAGTAGAAATTTAGAGAACAGTGCATGGCTCAGTGATAAGATGTCCTTCTCTGATCTTTCAATTAGAAAAATAACACCCATTTGCCCATCTCTCATGGTCCTTTACTTGCTTCACTTTCAGCATTTCCATCACAATTACTTATGTGTATTTTTTATCTTCCTTTCTAGATTAAAAGCTGGTAGTCCTGTATCTGATTCATCATTGCCTTCTCCACAGTGCCTGGCACATTCCTGATACTCAATAAATATCAGCTGAAACAAGATGCATGTATTTGATGGATGGCAGGGACGAGGGAGAAGTATCGAAACAGTTGTACTCACACATGTTTAGTACTGCTTAACGTACTTGTTCAAATTATTTTGGCAGAATCATCTGATGAAACAATATTTAGCTATTAAACACAAAATGTGAAACAGTATTGAGGAATTTATGCAAATTGCACACAGGAAGGAAAAATGCAGAGTAATGCCATCATTTAATGCACCGAGCCAAAGCTCATATTTGCAGCAGGGACAACCTTGGCAGGACAAGGTTTCATCCAAACTGTTTGGTAATGACTTCTTCTGCAGAGAAGGCCCGAGTGGGCCGCCACTGACTCCCTCCCCCCTACTGGCATGCTCACTTTCACTAGAAACTCCTACCAGACAACTTCAGCACGCTCATGGGGTAAGTTTGAATGAATACGCCAAGCTGTATGTGTTTTACCAACTGTAATTCTGCTGAATGTCTAATTCAGCACACTTTACACAAGCAACGTACACATTTGAAAGGAAAAGCTCAGCAGAGTTCATATCATCTGGAGGAAGCGGGTAGGACAGGAGGTGAACAAGTTAATCTTAAAACCCCAAAGCAAAGTCCTTTCCATATCTTCACTGGTACCTGGCTGTAAAATGGATGGCTGCTGAATCACCAGCCCAGCATTTCCTATCATGTCAGTGTCATGCTGATAAAGATGAAAGCTAGTGTGTTGTTTGAGAGTTTGGAGAGGAAAGCCAGCTAGGAAATAAGGGCAGAAAGAGAATAAAGTGCATATGGGGGAGAGGGGGACTAAACTGTTTCAATTCCTAAGTCAAATGCTGACACGAACACAGGACTCCAGACAACCAAAAATTGACTTTTAAAAGCAGCTTAAGGCTTCCCTTGAATTTTCTCTGGCTTGAGAGTTCTTTCAGGAAGAAAAAAAAAGGGGAAAGAAAGAAAGGATTTTGTGAAACTGATTTTTAAAAGCATCTGAAAGCTATCTAATGTTACTCTCTCTCTCTATATATATATATATCAAATGAGTCCCCCAGCTTTAAGGATCTTAAAGCAAAATGAAGATCTGCAACAGCGTCCTGGCAGGAAAGAAAGAATCCTATTACATCACTAGGTAACATGAGCACCACCGCATCATCCTCCTTTGTCGTAGTCGGTCTCCTGTTAGAGACGCAATTGTCAGGCCCCTCGCAAAGGGCAGGCAGTGATTAGAATCCTACTACAGACTGCTTGCGATTCTCCAGATCCCCTGCTCCCGGGGGCATGCTTCAGTCCTGAGTCAGGCTCAAGTCTGCTTACCTTCAATCACAGTTCTCTTTTTTTCTGCCTCAAGGAAGAAATAACCTTGGCAGCCTGCATTTAGTCATTTAGGTTGAGGCGCTTTTACAGAAGGAGCGCCGCTGACTCCCAGGCGCTTCAGAAGGGCACTTGCTGCGTTCTCCGCCTTTCACAGCAACAAACGCCACCTAAAGAGCCACCAGTGCTCCCCAGCGGTCAGAGTGTGATGTCACTGTTGGGATCACGTGACCAGACCCTTGGACCAGCCTTGGAGAAAGGAAGATTTTTAACGGAGCACGGAAGCCTTAAAGATGTAGTCTCATCTAAACCAATGCCATCAAACTTGGGGCAGTCAGGTCAGCTCAGAAAACTGGGGTCCAGACAAAGTTTTATCCTTCAGACCAATCATTTAGCAGAAAGTCCCAAATCATTTACAGTTACAAGGGTCCTAACTAAAAAAAAAAAAAAAAGGAGGGAGGCAACAGAGAAAAGGAGTTTTTAAAATGCACTGGGTAGATATAACATGAATAAAACCTTACAAACTCAATGCTGAGTGGAAGGTTCCAGAAGCAAGGAGCACATAACACTATCAGTCTATACCTGTAAGTTCAAAAACAGGCAAACCTAAAATATATCATTTTAGGATCCATTGATTACATTATAGAGAGAAGGAAGACTATGACAAAATGAAAGACTGGATTTACTCAGAGGAGAAGGTTGCCATCTGGGAGGAGCACATGGTGAGGGTAGGATTTTTGGAATTCTGGTCATTTTTCTTCATACAGGTGGTGGTCACCTGAGTGATTACTTTTAATTACCATTTAAAGTGTACACATGTTTCCTATCTTAGTTGCTATAGACGTATCACGATTAAAGAAAAATGTGAAGCTGGGAGCCATGGCACACTCCTGTAATCCCAGCAATTTGGGAGGCTGAGGCAGGAGGATCACAAGATGGAGACAAGCCTTGGTAACTTAGTGAGACTATGTCTCAAAATTAAAAATAAAATAAAATAAAATTATACAGGCTGGAGTTGTAGTTCAGTGGTAGAGTATCCCTGGGTTCAATCCCCAGTACTGCAAAAAGAAAAGAATAATGTGAAGTCAGGTGCAGTTTTATATATCTATAGTCCTAGCTACTCAAGAGGCTGGGGTAGGAGGATTGCTTTGAGCCCAGGAGTTGGAAGCCAGCCTGGACAGACCTCATTTCAAAATAAAAAGTATTTTGGGGATGGGGTTGCAGCTCAGTGGTAGAGTGTGTGCTCAGTGTGCATGAGGCCTTGGGTTCAATCTCCAACACTACAAAAAGGAAGAAATGATGGAAGGAAAGAAGAAAAACATGGATAAACTAAATTGCATAATTACTTACCATACAAGGTCAGTTCTTTAATAGCACCCAGACACTTTGAAACCTCAGAGTACAATCAATAAAATGAGTTATTTCTTAGTAGTAATACTCTCTTGTCGGGTGTGGTGAGGCACATATAATCCCAGAGACTCAGAAGGCTAAGGCAGGAGGATCACAAATTCAAGGCCAGCCTCAAGAAACTTAGTAAGACCATGTGTCAAAATAAAAGTAAGAATAAAAAGAACTTGGGATGTAGCTCAGTGGTAGAGCACTCCTGGGTTCATTCCTCATTACCACAAAAGGAAAAAAAAAGTAGTAGTGCTTGCCCCAGAAAGCAACATTGACTTTGACACTCATTAATCTCACCTGGGTGAAAGCAGTTACAGCAGCCCTGACAATAAATTCAATACTATATTTCCATTGTTTTAAAGGCTTTCCCTTCCCTGGCCCTATTCAGAAGGCTATTTTTAAGCAGGTCTTAATTAATAGTGCAATAAGGCCAGTCCAGGAAAAGAATAAAATTGCCATCTTAAAACTCCTTAAGTGAATCAAGAGGACAGCCACTGTTAAACATTAACCCAGACACAGTGCGCTCCAATAATCAGACTGTACATGTAGGGCTCTGAAATGTTATTAGTTTCATCAGCTCTTAAGGTCCAATATGACCTGAAATGTTAACACAACAAAACCTTATAAAATGTGAGGCATTGAAGGAAATTTGTATGCTTTCAGTTCATCATAATTTTAACATTTCACTCTCTGGATGAACTAATATAGCATTAATGAGGAAAATTTACATTATTTGGCAATTTATATTAAGTGCCGATGAATTACAAACTGTAAAATAAATAAACAGTCATCTATGGCCCAAGTGTGACTGTCTTATACAATTAAAATTTCAGAAAACTAGGTATATTTTATTCAAAGAGGATTACATGCCCAACCTCATAAGCTCCTTCAAAGTCACTCTTTATTAAATAGGATTTTATCTGTAATATCTGAAGACCTCTGCAGAATCTACTCACATTATTTAATAAGAGTTATCTTGTTGGATTATTTCACATTTCAGCAGATACAGTACTAGCAACCAATGTAGCAAAAGAACTCTATTTTGGGGGTACTCAAAAATACATAGTTCTATAGATTATACAGCTGGGCCCACGTTAATACCTTTTACTGAAATTTCTGGTGTTTTTCAAATGTTCTATCAGTGACTCTAAGGAAAGGACTTTTAAAAAAATCTCATATAAGGTTGTTTTCTTTAAGTAGGAGAAAGCTAGTAGGTATGATGCAGTGTTCATGCTAAAATGAGATTTACTTACACTTAGGAATAAGAAATGAAGCAGAAGTATTCAGAGTCTGACATGCTATATTTCTTTCATTTTTTTCTGTCTCCATTCCCTACTCTGCCAAATTTGTAATCTTTAACATATGTTCATTTTACAGACTGCTCAGTGTAGAACAATTGCTGTTTTTTATCTTTTGCAGTACTGGGGTTTGAACCCAGGAATGGTTATCTCCAGTCCTTTTTATTTTGAGACAAGGTCTCACTAAGTTGCAGAAGCTAGCCTCACATTTGTGATCCTCCTGCCTCAGCCTCCCGAGACACTGGAATTACAGGTATGTGTCACCATGCCTGGTGGACAATGGTTTTATTATGAAATTAAGACAAAATGTTTGCCAATTTTAATGCAGTTTATGACAAATACCCAAAAGTTAATATTTTGGGGCATGCAGACTTATCTTTTTGGAATGCAGATTTGAATAGATCATTTCCTGGTTTCTAAGTTGTTGGAGGCTCCTACAACAATGTCTTGAAAATATGTTCAGCAGCAGAACATTTAATGAGAATTTGGCACATGTGTGGACCAAGGATTTAAAAATATTCATAGTAATTTTTAGAGTAGGAAAACTAAATATTTTAAATGTATAATGATGATGATGATGATAATGACACTACTACTCTTTTAGGTTTCATCAATGAGAGAGATTAAATGGTTTGTTCTATTTAACCAAGGTGGTCGTGTCTGACTTTGTGGGTGGAGGGGTTTGAAACCAGGGGCTCTTCATCACTGTGCTACATCACCAGCCCTTTTTTTTAAATTTTGAGTTGGAGTTTTTTGTTTGTTTGCTTGGTTGGTTTTGGTACCAGGGAGTGAACTTAGGGGTGCTTAACCACTGAGAAACATTCCTAGACCTTTGCATATTTTATTTAGAGACAGTGTCTCACTAAGTTGCTGAGGTTGGCTTTGAACTCACAACCCTCCTGCATCAGCCTCCCCAGTTGCTGGGATTATACGCATCTGTGACTGTGTCTGGCCCATATGTGATTTGATTACAAATAACTTAAGCCATTAATCATATTCCACATCTGGTTAGTTTCTTTTGTTAGCATTTTTAAAAATTTAATAGCAAGAATAACTTCATAAAACTAAGCAGTCAAGAATGGCAGCAAGGGGCTGGGGTTGTAGCTCAGTGGTAGAGCACTTGCCTACCACATGTGAAGCACTAGGTTCAATCCTCAGCACCACATAAAAATAAATAAATAAAGGAATTATGTCCACCTACAACTACAAAAAATTTTTAAAACAATAAAATTTTTGAAAAAAAGAATGGCAGCAGGACCAAATAATGAGGTACAGACAAAGCAACAAAATGCAAAATGCTTTTCAAAATACAGTGTTTAAAGAGGTAAGCTTCTTGTATGTACATGTACTGGCAAGAAAAACAGAGTAAAATTAAACAATGAGCCTAAATGTCAGATTGGACTCCAGTTTCTCTTCAGATCACATAAATCTTTTCCTCTTTTACCCTCACATTGGGGTATTTAGGTGAGTCTAGATTTTTGCCTCTGATAGGAAAAAGAGTAAAACTTATGTCAAGTTTTGAAGGCACAGTGAATGTTATAGGTAAAATAGTTTAATGCTTTTACAGGAAAATAATTCAAGTTAAAGTACAATTAGATCTTAAATTGAATGATAGAAGAAAAGCCCCCTAAGGGCTAATTTGCCTTAGCTGAGTCCAGGGAAAGCATACAGTAAACTATTCAGAAAAGAGTCAATATTGAAACAGTCTTCCCCGTAGGTTATACTTAGGTTTAAAGACTTTTTAACAATGGGTCTTTAGAAGCACACTGCTTGAATGAGAAGGCATATAAATGAATGCATTTAACCTATTTCTTATTATGGAAACCACTTTCTAATTTTTTTTCTAAAAAGTCACCTGATGCTTAAGGCTAGAAACACTCCTTAAAATACATGAAAACAAATTCTGATTTGAGAATAATGTTTACTTCATTCCCTAACTAAGAAGCCATTAGAAATTTACCTGGGGGCTGAATAGTAACTGATTAAGTGAACTAGTTAAACACTAACAAAGACACAAGGAGAAAAAGTAGAAAAGGAAACCTCAGCATAGATCTTGAAGTACTGGCTTTGGTAAGATCACACTTGTTGGGAGGGCTTAATTGTTGACAATAGCCTAGAGAAAGAAATGAGCACTCAAAGAAATGGGGTTGAGGTATTGGTATGTGTCACAGGACTTCAAATGGTCCCTTTCAAAATGTATTTCAGTTTCCCAGGGATATACTGTATTTTTTCATGGCTGGAACAACGACCACATCAACAAAAAAAATCAACATGATGCCTAGCACACATCAGCAGATATCCATCCTGTGGTCATTTAAATTTTGCCTCCATATAACAGCAAACACTAAGAATCTATTATGTGTCACTTATCTCCTCCATACTGGCACACCCTACTTCCCATTCTTGGACTGCTTTGACCATTCTAAGATCTCCCAATAAGTCATAAGCTTTCACATTTCATTTCACCTACACATTTGAGAAAATATTACAGCTAAAACACTAAAATTAATCAACATTTGTGAGACCCTTCTATCTTGTCATTTATGCCTCTATCTTGCTTTCAATCTTGCTTATCCAAATCCAGTCACCAAAAAGCAAATATTAGTGGAGTAGCTCTCCCAACTAAACCTTGGATAGTACTGCTGGACCATATTATTATTTTTATTATTACTACTACCAATATTATTACTACTATTATTCAGGGCCTCATATAAGTTAGGTATTCTACCACTGAGCTACATCCCCAGTCTTTTCTATTTTTTGAGGTAGGCCTTGCTAAATTGCAGAGGCTCACCTTGAATTTGTAGTCCTCCTGCCTCAGCCTGCCCAATTGCTGGGATTACAAGTGTGTGCTCCTATACCCAGACACATTATGGTTTTTAAAAATATTTTTTTTTCTTAGTTGTAGGTGATCACAATACCTTTATTTTATTTATTTATTTTTATGTGGTGCTGATGATCAAACCCAGGGGCTCACACATGCTAGGTGAGCGCTCATACCACTGAGCCACAACCCCAGCCCCTTGTTTTTGTTTTTGATACCAAAGATTGAAACCCAGGGACACTTAACCAATGAGTCACATCCCAAGCCCATTTTATTTTTTATTTTGAGACAGGGTCTTACTAAGTTGCTGAGATTACACATGTGCACTAATGCACCTGGCCCACATTGTGTTTTAATGTACTATTTTAGTTTGACCCTGGAAAACTTATTCAGGGAGACTCTTCTATTGGTATGCATTCATATGACATACTGGCCATTAAATACTGAAATACCTCTGTAGCCATAGATAAATAAGCTCTTTCCTGAGGACCCCCCTCTCCACCTCTACTATTCCTTAGAAACTCCTGAATTTTTCCTGGATCCAGCAGCTAAAACCCCAGGAGGCCCCAGGATTCATTCCCAGTGCTGTCTGACATTCAGTCTGATAGATCAGTGTCCTGTGTTGATTTGAATATCACCTCTGCCCTCCTCTCATTTAGGGAACCACTGCTTTTGTTCTTGCTCACAGCAGGTTTAAACTTGCAAGTTTTAACCTAAGTGTCTAAGACACCAGAAGGACAAGGAAGAAGTAACTCTTTACTAACTCTGCTGAGAGCTAGACAATACAAGGGTTGCTGGGGAAAATTGGTAATGGAACTGTAAAAACTGCAACAAACCTATGGTATATAGTATTGACATTATTTCCAAGAGTTAAGAAAACAGGAAGATGAGGCATAGAAGAAAGAGACAGGGGAAACTAAAAGCAAGCATGAATCTAGACTCTATACCAACTCTGGCTCCTAATTTCCAGTTGGACACAGTCCTATCCCTCCTGGGTTGTAGGCATTTGCTTGAGGGTCTATGTCTTTTATACTTCCCACTCCCGGCATCTGCTACAATCTGGAAGTTCCCAACCTGCTACACCAGTACAGCCAGGGTGCTAATTAGCAGAGTTAGGACAAACAGCATGAGGATTTTTGGCTTGGCATCTGCAGGATCCCACTGAACAGAAAGACACATAAATCAATGTAGAATTGGAAGTAAATGGGCTAGATTTGTCAAAGGTGCACAGAGGGCTGTCCATATAAAGAAAACAGGTCTGTGCTCTATTATTTGCTCCTCATTCATTCCTTCCCAAACTGACATGTTTGGAGGGCTGACAAAGGGATGCAGATTGTGATGGACAGTGAGCCCAGAAACGTACATTACATGCTATAGTGTTGGGAAATTCTTCAGGTAGCTTGATTTTTTATAAAGATACATAATTACTTTTTAGAAGCAGTAATACTCTCATTTTTTTCTATATTAAGCCTACAATGGTTTCTCTTTATTAATATCCAAAAAGAAGTCCCCACAAGAGAGTAGCAATTATTCTCTAATGGCGGAAAATACTTCCAACAGAGGAAATACCAATCAGGAGACTTTTCTCAAATCACTGAGAAGACTCTGATGTCATAGACAGAAAAGAAAAATGAATGGTTAGAACAAAGCACATATCTCATCTGGAAATTAGCCTTAAAGAAATAGTTACACTTTTTCACACCAATATGTATATGTTATTCAATGCAGTGCTGTTTGTATTAACGAAAACCTAGTATTAGTTTGTATTAATAAAATACTTGGAAACAATGAAAGTGTTCAATAATAGGGGACTAGTGCAAGGAAAGAAGCAGACAGATGTGTACTGAAATAAAAAAAAATATCCCTGACATATTGCACGTGAAAAAAGCAAGTAAAAATCATAATTAGGGCTGTGGTTATAGGTCAGTGGTTGCCTAGCATTAGTGAGGCACTTGCCTAGCATGAGTGAAGCACTAGGTTCAATTCTCAGCACCACATAAAAAACAAATAAATAAAAATAAAGGTTAAAACTTAAAACAATCATAATTAAAATATGTTTTTATGTGTATCTGTTTGTGACTGGATGGAGAAACAATTGAAAGGAACATACTGATTTCTTTTCAGCAGTTGGGTTTAGAGTGGAGACTTCCACATCTTATATACATGGGTGCTATTTGAATCTTTTATAGTGAGGTGCATTTATGTGTTATGTAAGTTTTTTTGCGTGGTGCTAGGATTGGATCTAGGGCTTCACGCATGCTAGATAAAGATTCCACTACTTAGCTACACATCCAGGTCCCCCCAGTGTAAGTGATTTTGAAAAGAAAAATAACTCAGAACAGTAGAGACAAGACATGCAGAGCAGTCCTATATTTTGGGCAGCAGACCACTGTGATATTTAGGAACAGATACATGATAGTTTCTGTTGAATACTAGGAGGAAAGCCTAGTTTGTAAATGAGAGTTAATGGAAAAAAGCCTTTGTGATTGGAGGGACCTATTTTTCTAGCAATGAGAAGATATGAATTCTAATCCCATCTCCACAGCTCACTACTTTGTTACCTTGGGCAACTTCTTTAATCTTGCTGAATTTACAGGTTTTTCATCTATAAAATGGAGGGATATGAGCAAGTATGATTTTTAAGGTCCCTTCTAACTTCATGCTTTATTATTTGAACAATGAATCTTGATATGATCACTCATGTACTGTATGGAATGATTTCTGTGAAGACCTTATCTCTGAGGAATTCTGAATGGTATTGTAATTGCATAGTTATCTGAGAACACTCTTCAGGCAAGATCATAAAATGGTGCTACCAATCCTTAGAAGAGAGGTAAGATTCAGTTTGTCAGTCAAATACAGGAGAATCTAGTAGTTTCCTGGGACCCAACATTTCTGGCAAATGGTTAACTAGGGCTACACCAACATGGTTAAATTATCTCTGATAGCCACAGACCCTGGAACATGCAAGCCACGTCCCTGAAGCATTACCACAACTCCTCTACCACATGGCATAAATTGGAACACGGTGGGGTGGAAAATAATCCACTCATGAATTATAGTACTACCAAATGCCCTTAAAAATATTATATTTCTATCAAGAGTAGACCAAAGTGTTTCACTGATTGGGAAATAAATGGAGGGACTGGGGTTGTGGCTCAGCAGCAGAGCACTCACCTAGCATGTGCGAGGCACTGGGCTCAATCCTTAGCACCAAATAAAAATAAATAAAATAAAGGTATTGTGTCCAACTACAACTAAAAATATATATATATTAAAAAATAAAAATAAATGGAAAGCTTTCTGACTCAGTCCTACAAGTAAACAGCTTAAAATTTATCATGCTCATCCTTAGAAGAAAAGATTAGACAAACCGAAAAATCAGTGACTTTTTCCTGGACCCATCAGAGAAATGTGGTTTGCAAAATAAACAATCAACCCAACATCTGAAGATATAGACTTATCCAAAGAGACACAGAGACACAGCTGAGATCTGCTTACCTTTTGAAAAGGCTGGAGCCATAACTTGGGTAGAAAAGCTTAAATGGCAACTTGGACGAACTGCTGAAGGCTGTGTATAGACCAATGTGAGTCTAAGAAACTTCTGGGATCCACGGTCTCGGGGGATTGTCTAAGACCAAACCTCTACTTCCAGGAACCTGACCAAGTTCTCACAGTGAAGGTCCAAGAAAAAATCCCCTCTTCATTCTTCTAGGGGAGGAGAATAATCCTCATTGTGAAATATGCCCCAGGGCAAAATACTTGGCCTGAGTCTTATCCCAACTGGGGTAAGGGCATTCCTCCTAACTCCAGCTCCTTCTAGCTTTCTAGTTTCACCTAAGGGGGAACATAACAAGGGACAGGGTTTCAGGTAAATAGATAGATTGCAAATGATAACAGGGAATGGAATGGAAAGCAGGGAGAACAAAAAGCTAAATATCACAGGTGAAAAACTTGTGAAGGTCACAGCTATAAGAGAGTCCCAATAAAACAATGAGAATTAATCAGAAGATTACAGAACTGCTTCCTCACCCACACTTTACCACCATACCAAAGGACTCTAATATAATAATAGTAAATTACAGTTGAAAGAATTCAAAACAGAGAATCTCTAGAGGAAATGTACTTAGGGAAACTCAAAATCAAGAAGGGTGATGAAAATAAGAACAATATAGAAATCTGGCCTGACACCTAGTTATACCATACAGTAAATATGACCCAAGTCATAGGCAGTTTGCCATAAATCCTAACACAATGAAATTAAAATAAAAACTAGTAATGGAAAAAAATGCTGGGCCAGGAACTGGTGACACACACATGTAATCTCAGTGACTCAGGAGGCTGAAGCAGGAGGATCACAAATTCAAGGCCAGCCTTGGAGACTTAGTGAGGCCATCTCACAAAATAAAAAAAATAAAAAATAAAACAAGCTGGGGATGTGATTCAGTTGATAAGTGCTCCTTAGTTCAATCCCAAGTACCAAAAAATAAAATAAAGAAAGCTAGAAAATCCCTAAAGACCTGGAAATTATAAATAACCTATGAAAATTCCAAATAACCTATTGGCAAAAAATGGAAAATTTTTTAAATATTTTGAAGTGAATGAAAACACAATATCCAAAATTTGTGGAATGCATGAAAAGCAATGCTTATAGAGAAATTTATAGCATTTAATATTAGAAAAGAAGGCAGACTTAAATTAAAGCCTAAACTTCTACCTGACAAAGTCAGTTTCTCTGGCAAGTGCTTCTGAACACTTAAGGAAAAAAATAATACCAATTTTTCACAATATCTTCCAGAAAATAGTAATATAATGATATCAATTAACACCAGAAATATTTGGGAACACTTCCTGACTTACTCACGAGGCCATTACTCTATATGAAAACCAAATAAAGATATTACAAAAAAGGAAAACTACAGGAACTGGAGATGTAGCTCAGTGGTACAGCACTTGCCTAGCATGTGCAAGGTTTTACAGAATCCACTGTAAAAAGAATGAAAAGGTAAAAAGAACGAAAAGGTAAGCCATGGGCTTGAAAAATATATTTGATAAAGGACTGGTATTCAAAATACAAAGAAGTCTTAAAATTCATCAGTCAGAAAGCAACCTAAATTTTAAAATGGGCAAAAGACCTAAATCTTATCAAAGAAAAAATATACGTATGGCAAATGGTAAATGAAAAAAAGTAATCACCACCATTTGTTACTAGAGGAATGCAAATTAAAACAATAATGAGATACCACACGATTAGAATGGTCAAAATCTAAAACAATGCCAGTTTTGAGGAACTTACATTCTTTGTTGCTATGAACACAAAATGATATAGCCTGGAACTCAGCAAGACCCTGTCTCAAAATAAAAAATAACAAAGAGCTAGGGATGTGGCTCAGTGGTTGAGCACCCTTGGGTTCAATCCCTGGTACTTAAAAAAAAAATGAGCTAACAATCCACACAAAGACATCCGTGGATTTATTTATTTATTTAGGTATTGGGGATTGAAATCCAGGAGTGCTTTAAAACTGAGCTACATCCACAGCCTTTATTTTTCTTTTAATTTTGAGACAAGGTCTCACTAAGCTCCTTAGGGCCTTAGTAAAGTGCTGAGGCTGGCCTTAAACTTTCAATCCTCCTGTCTTGGCCTCTGGGATTACAGGAATACACTATTGTATCCCACAACATTTGTGAATTTAAATGTATATTGCTAAGTGAAAGAAGCTGGTATGAAAAAGTTACAGACCATATGATCTCACATATGTGACATTCTGGAAAAAGCAAATTCATGGAGATAATAAAGCAGATTGGTGGTTTCTGGGAGCTTGCAAGGGTGAGGTAAAGCATAGATGTTTTTCAGGGTAGTGAAAATATTCTTCATGCCACTGTAATAGTGGATACATATCACTCTGCATTTGTCAAAATCCATAGAAATTCACAGTACAGAGTCAACTTTAATGTATGCAAATTAAAAAATCATTTAGGAGTTTAGGATCCCAGGGTGGAATGTGGAATGTGACAAAAGAATATCTGTATCATAGATTAATGAAACAGCCTCACTGAAGGGGATAAGAGGAGAAGGTGCTAAACCAAGTAACTAGAAAGGAATCTGAGAGCAAAGGCAAAAAGAACTGTGCATAAAAACTACACTCTTTGGGCTGCGGCTGTAGCTCAGTAGCAAAGCACTTGCCTAGTACATGTGAGGCACTGGGTTTGATCCTCAGCACCACATAAAAATTAACAAATAAAATAAAGGCATTCTGTCCATCTACAACTACAAAAAAAAATTTAAAAAACTGCATTCTAGTAGATAAAGTTGTCTCTCATAGAGGGTACTGGTCAACAATTCCAAAACCAGTATACATGTATACTAGTCATGAACTAATGGATGATGGATGATAGGAGCCAGGTTTCTCTTTGTTCCAGAGGAAGGTAACACAGATAAGTAAGTGGGGGCGGGGAGGCTAAGATGATCCATGTAGTGATGGGTTAGAATTAGAATCAGTTTAAGTTTTTAGCTTAATTTAGACTCAAGTTTTCCTTACATTTCATGCTTAGCTTTAGACTCAAGTGGATGGATGGATGGATAGATACATACATACATTCACACACACACACACACACACACACACATACATACACACACAATGGGGTATTTATTTATGGTGCTGGGTGATTGAACTCAGGGTCCTACATATGCTAAGCAAGCATCTGAGCTGTATCACCAGCCCACATGCTTTTGTGTGTCTGCATACACACATATATTTCCTTAGTTGGCTAAGAGGCCTAGTAGCAAGAATGTCTTCATAGAAATGAGCAAATATACTGCCCATTGCTTGGTTCCATAATATTTTCTTTTCTTCACCTTTCTTTGTGTTTTTTTAATTATTAGTTGTTCAAAACATTACAAAGCTCTTGACATCTCATATTTCATACATTTGATTCAAGCGGATTATGCCATAATATTTTCTAAATAAAGGAACCAGAGCTCCTTGGAGAGATGCTTGATTCTAGTATTGGAGCAGGAAATATATAACACAGGTCTGGAGCATATTGTAGTGTCCAAAAGTAAGGGAATGATTTAAAAAAAAATACACACACAATAATAGGGGTTTATCAAAGGGAAACAGAGACAACTAAAAGAGCTCCCAATGGCCCAAGCTGGAATAATTTGAGCAACAACATAAAGTAGAAATGAATTACAACCCAAAGTATAAAGTAAATGAATCCATAATGATATAAATGATTGACTAAATAAATGAATGGAAGAAAACAGACAAATCTTAATCCTAAATAATTTCTGTAGATGTTTTACCTTCAAAGAGGTGAAGAACTTAAGTGTGGACTACACAGTGACTTCCTTCCAATGAGTATAGTATGGAATGGTGGAAAAAAGAATAGTTTCACAGTAGAGAAACCTGACAAGCAATCAATCATCGAGGCCATCGAGGTTACCATCAACAGCAGTAAATCATGTTGACAGGATGGACCTTTGATATGATGTGCTGAGAACGGCACTTGACCTCAGTGGTCTCCCTCCTCAAAACCTATAATCCAGTCTAATCATGAGAAAAACATCACATAAATTCCAACTAAGGGACATTCTACAAAATACCTGAGCAGTGCTCAAAATCCTTAAGGTCACCCAAAAAGAGGCAAGTCTGAGAATGTGCACAAGACACGATATATTCTATGTAATGTGAAATTCTGGATGAGACATTAAATAATCACTAAGTAAATCTGAATAAAATATGTACTTTAGTTAATTAAAAATAGAAATAAATAAAAGGGTGAAACATTAGAGGACATCAATTCTAAAAGCTCCCCATATCCCTGTGAAGTAACCACAAGCCTACAGACACCATCATAGATATCATTTTAAAGATTTAGCATCTGGCCCCACAGAGGTTTAGAAATGGGACACATTTTTTTAAGCTTAAAAAGTAGCAGTTAACTGCCACCCTCCCAGACTAAGTGTCCAGGGGAGTTACAGAATTATGAGGATGATGGATTTTGAAGTACCTTTTCTTCTCCTCCACACACAATCCACACCATTGCTTTAGTTGGGCAGCTCAGGGGAAGCCTAAATGAGGTTAGAATGGTAGGTTTCTCCATGAGCTGGAGTCCAAGATGTTTTCCGTTTCTCTCTGGAGGAAAATTATGACTTTTCTACAACATAGCAGAACAAACAGAACTTTTTCACAAGTTACTTGATGGAATTCAAGTTCCATCATGTTTTCATTGACTATTTATTTCATTCAACTGCTATGATTCTTGTTCTGCTCTGGGACATTGGGAGGTTATGCTGAGTCTCGACAGGTGTTATGTGGGAACACACCCTACCTCATAATATGCTTCAGCTTTGAAGTTATCCCTGACCCATTTCTATTTTATTCCCCACGTCTAATCGGTCATATCAATTTCCCCTGTGAAATTTCTCCAGAACCTATTATTCCTTCCTCTTCATTCCTTTGTCTTCATTCAGGCCTTTTGATCTTTTCCCTAGATTTTTAAAATAACAACAGCTTTACTGATCTCCCACTCACTGACACTTCCTCTCAATCCATCCTCTATACTGCCAATTCTCAAAAACTCAAATCTGATCATGGCATTCCTCTGATTTTAAATCATTTGAAGTGACTTGGTTACAAGATCCCAAAGCACACACAATCTGACCCCACCTAGATTTCTAGCTAGCTATCCAGCCTATCCCCTGCTGCCCTCCCTTCTGCTCCAAGGGCCACCATCCTCCACACCCAGGAACCTTAGACCTCAGACAGGCAGAGTCTGTGTTTCTGGAATTCAAAAGGCATTCTCACGCTGCTGCACCTCTACGTGTGTTGCTCTCTCTGCCAGGAATGTCTCCTCGTGCAAATAGTTAATGCATTCTGGGTAGAAAGACAAGAAAGTGAGGGAAAGCAGGGAATGGGAGAGCACTACTAGAATAACACAGTGCTGGGCTCATGTCTGGGTCCTCCATAAATACTAAATGAATGAATGAATGCAGTGCTGACCATGAGGTCTAGATTGCAGAGGCAGGGAGTGAGAACAGATGGACGATGAGAACAGCTCTGAATGTTTCCCTTTTTCTATTTTCCTCCCCCTCTGCTTCTTTCAGATCTCTGTGTTTATGTTTCTTCTAATTTACTGACTACTATAACACTACCTCAGATGCATTTAGCCATGCCATGCATAATTTATTTATTCATTCCCCATAAATCAATTCCTCTAGCCATCTGGAAAACAAGAACCACTTTTACTGCCTTTCAAGCTCCTTCCAACTAATCCTTTTAGTACGTGCTATTGTGCCTGCTACAAAATGTAGTATTTTATGCACAGTTTTACCGTCACGTATCAAGGACGTTGTGACCATTTTTCTGTTGGTACTGTCTATTAGGAAACCCCATGTGAAAACATTAAATAAAGTAAGAATGATTTGAAAGCAAAGCAAGAAAACTGCATTACTAGAGATTATAGTAAGTGGACTGATTTCTGCATGTGGCTCATAGAAAGCAGCCACATTATTTTATGGTCAGACTTTGAAAACCACAAGCAGTAATTCTCCTATAAAAGCTAGTGAAGAAGGATGAAGGAATTCTCATGTAAAAGCCCAATCTATAATCACAGGCAATGTGAAAAAAGAATCTTAATCTGCCTCGGTTTTCTACTCTATGAAATGGGAATAATGAACTGTCGCTTGCCCCAATCATCACTGAGACCAACACGAACACACAATGTACTTTGGTGATATGGATTCTATGAGACCATTTTCTATTAGAAGCAACCATGATAACTAGGTAGGCCAAACTGGCTTAGCCAGATAGAGCC
This sequence comes from Marmota marmota marmota, assembly GCF_001458135.2. Lineage (NCBI taxonomy): Eukaryota > Metazoa > Chordata > Mammalia > Rodentia > Sciuridae > Marmota > Marmota marmota. Next base: position 667,553 of record NW_026000253.1, read on the forward strand.
ATGATTGCTATTATAACTGACCCACTATGGATACTAAATGCATGTAAGTGCAAGTGATGTGCAAACACAGTTTTCTTTTGTAGAAGTAGGCAGATATGAAAAATCATTAAACACTAAACCATGAGTATCTCCCTTTTGTGAACTTTAAATTCAGGGTTGTCACCTGCTGGCACTTTCCTGAGTTATCTCTTGTAGGCAAACTTCTGTTCTAGGTAAACTTCTATTCATCCTTTTTAACCTGTGGTTTTTATACTGAAAGGCTCACCCAAATTCATTGCTTCCTCAGAAAGAGGCATCCATTACTTAAATGTTATTCCTAAGTTATTATCTATTGCCATGCAGTTTATTTCCATCCTAGTACTTATCACACTGAGTAATTTACTATGTAATTTGTCTACAATTGGCCCTATGTATTCAAAGGTTTCCACATCTGTGGAAATCAGCTGAAGATTGAAAATATTTTTAATAAACTGTATCTTTACTAAATATGTACACTATTTTGTCATTGTTCTCTAAAAAACACTACAAGTATTTTATAGCATTTATTTTTTGTGGTGTTTTTTCGTTTTTGTTTTCTTGTGCTGCTGGGAATTGAACTCAGGGCCTTGTGCATGTGAGGCAAGCACTCTACCAACTGAACTATTTCCCCAGCCCTAGCATTTACTTTTTACCAGGTATGATAAGTAATCTAGAGATGATTTGAAAAACGAAGGAGGAGGGCTGTGGTTGTGGCTCAGGGGTAAAGTACTTGCCTAGCACATGTGAGGCACTAGGTTAAATCCTCAGCACCACATACAAATAAATAAATAAAATAAAGGTATTGTGTCCATTTACAACTAAAAATATTTTTTAAAAAAAGAATACAGGAGAATATGTATATGTTCTATATAAACATTATGCCATTTTATCTAAGGGACTTGAGAATCCACAAATTTGGAGTCTGAGGACGTCCTGAAACCAATACCCCCTCTGATACCAAGGGACAACTGTATTTACTCATTTATTATCTTCTCTCACAAGATCTAAGTTCAGATCAATATCTGTCTCAGTTCCACCACTGTATCCACAGTATCTACAATAGTGTTTCACTCACAGTAGGTGCTCAAAAAACTATTTATTAAATAAATAGATGAAGGAGCTTTGTCCTTGCAGTGATAATAAGTTAAGGTTAATTAAAAAAATTTTTTTTTCAGTACCAGGGATTGAAACCCAGGGTGCACTACCACTGAGCAACATCTCCAGACCTTGTTTATTATTTTAGAACAAAGTCTTGCTAACTTGTCCAGTCTGGCCTCAAACTTGCAATCCTCCTGCCTCAATCTCCTGAGTTGCTGGGAACTTAGGTATGCACTACCATGTTCAGCTAATTCAACTTCTTAGCATGACATGCAAGATTCTGACTTAGTTATTTGAGCTTACATTCTGTCTTTTTATACCTCTGTATCTTATGCTTATTGATATCTTTCTGCAAAACCTTACTTTTTGTCTGGCATGTTCTCCTTCCTACAAAACAGCTAATCTTTCAAGTACCTGCTCCAATATACCCTTTTTTGTGAAATTTCTGAACCACTGTAGGTACACAGACACACACAAGACATAATTTATAGAACTTATGCTATAGAATTATAGCAGTAAATAATAATGTAACAATGATATTTAAATTGTTTGAGATAGTATCTCACTATACAGCCCAGCTGGCCTCAGATTCCTGAGCTCAAGTGAAACTCCTGCCTCAACCTCCCTTGTATGGGAACTACAGGAGTGCAACATCATGCCTGGATGATCCTTTATATTTAACTTTATGAGCATTTAACTCTATGCCACATACAGTTATAAGTACTTTATAGGTATTATCTCATTTAATCCTAAAACAACCCTAAGAGGTAGGTACTATCATAAGTACTTTGTGTGGCTGTTTAGCTAGCTAGAATTAATTTAATGAAGATAAGGATGGTGTCAAAGCCCTGCTAATTCCCAGAACCTAAAGTGTCTACAAAGTTGCATGCCCTTAAAACAAATTTGCTAAGTAATGAATTCTGACAGTACTTCTTTGTCTTCTGTCTTTGAGAATAGCAACACTGGTCAGTTAAAGTACCCTACAATAGTTTTAAAGTAATTCTACAAATTTAATCTTAAAGCTATAAAGTCCTTTCTAAAAGTACAAGAAGAAACACAGAAGTCCCCACTTTTGTGGGGATATAACTGACTATATAAAAATTAAAATATTTGTAGATTTGTGAAAACAAAGTTATAAAATACAAACCAGAAACGGAAAAATATGTCCAACCTATATCAGACAAAGAATTAGTAATAATATAGTAAAGACTCCAATAAATTAATAAGAAAAGATAATCAGACCATTAGAAAAATAGAAACATCATATGAACACATGAAATCACATTAAACTCCATTAAATAAAAATTATTTTTAAGTGGCCGGGCATGATGGTGCACACCTATAATCGCAGCAACACAGGAGGCTGAGGCAAGAGGATTATAAGTTGGAGGCCAGCCAAAAAAATCTTAAACAGTCTGGGGATGTAGCTCAGTGGCAAAGCATCCCTAGGTTCAATCCCCAGTACCAAACAAAATAAAAGTATTTTAAATGAAGATTAAAATAATAATGGAAATTATTTATTTATCCTATCATATTATAAACTTTTAAAATGATGATATTCAACACAGTGAGGTTGTCAGAGAAAAAAGCACTATTACATTCAAGTTGCAAAAATGCTGTTCATATGCTTAAACAGATATGTATCTACAAGGTTGTTCACTGCAGTATTGTTTGTAATAGCAAAACATGGTAAACAACTAAAATGTGCATTAACACAAGTTTAGTTAACTACAGTACAACCGTATCATAAGATTGTATACAATCATGGGAAAGTGGGTAACCAAACGACTTATTAGGAGAATTTTCACTTTGTAGATGTATTCTAGTTAATAAAAATCCAGTTACAAAATGGGAAAAGAAATTGAACACAAACTTCATCAATGAATATGTAAGGCTGGTAAATAAGCACATGACATTGATGTTAGCCATTATTAGCCATTAAAGAAATTAAATTGAAACCATGATTAACACTACATACTTCTTAGGACAGCTAAAATAAAAATTAGTGAAAATACCAAGAGCTGTAAATGATGTGAAGCAAGTGGAACTGTCATGACTATAGCTAGTTCAGATGCAAAATGGTATAGGCAGTTTGGACAGTGGTTTGGCAGTTTCTTATAAAGTTAAACATACTAGCTCAGACATGTGTGCTAAGAAATGTGTTAAAACTCAGAGAACAGCATACCAGAAAGCAAATAAAGAAATTCCAGATACTTGGGGGGGGGGGACGCTGAGGCAGGAGGATTCCTGGTTCAGGGTCAACCTGAATAACTTAGTGAGATCCTGTCTCAAAATAACATATCAAAAGGTCTGGGGATGTAGCACAGTGGCAGAGTGCCTCTGGGTTCAATTCCCAGTATGTATGTATGGATGAATGGACAGATGGATAGAAGGAAGGAAGGTAAATATACATTTACCATATGACCCAGTGATCCTATTCCTGGGTATGCTATTCATTTAAAAAAGATAAATCTCTAAGGCATTAACTTGAGTAAAGAAGCTAGTCTCAAAAGGTGACATGTGATTTAATGTATATGACATTATCAAAAAGAAAGAATACAGGGACTGATCAGTGGTACAAGGGGCTAGAGAGGAGGGAGGTCTGACTGCAAGAATTCTTTATGGGGTTGAACCTGTCAGAGGTGGAGGTTACAAGAATCTAGGCATGTGTTAAAATACAGAGTCCTGTGTGTCAGAAAGGAAATTTTACTGTACATAAATCTAAAGTAAATTTTAAAAAGAAATTATTGTCATCAGTAATGATAATACCTTCTATTTCTCGGTCTAAAGGAGGAACATCATCTCTCAAGGAGAAATCCATAGCTGTTCCTGGTATGTCCATCAAGTCTTCATCGCTGGAGCTGCTCTGGAAGCTACTAAAACTCCCCTGCTGAAAACCTCTGTTATCCATGGCTCCTATAAAGAAAGAAAAATAGGAGGCTTATAATAATGACATCTAAGTCCCCAATCCCTCCTTTTTCAGTTGTGGTAAACACATATAAAATATAACATCTGAATCATTTAAAGTATGCAATGCAGGAGCACTGAGTACATTTGCAATGCTGTGCAACCATCACTACTATCCATTTCTAGAACTTTTTCATCATTCTAAATAGAAACTCTGTACCCAGTAAACAATCACTCCCCATCCCTCAGTCCCTGGTAACTTCTATTGTACTTTCTGTGTCTATAGACTTGCTGACTCTGGATATTTCATATAATGGAATCATACAGTATGCAGCTTTCTGTGTCTTGTTTCTTTTATTTAGCATAATGTTTTCAAGGTTCATCCATGTTAGGGCATACATTTGACTAATTTTTGTGGCTGAATATTATTCAACTGTATGTATAGGCCCTATTTTATTTATCCATCGATTAGTTGAAGGACACTTGGGTAGTTTTCCCCTTTGAAGTTGCCACTTATCCTTTTTTTGGAGGGGGAGGTACCAGGGATTGAACTCAGGGGCACTCAACCACTGAGTCACATCCCCAGTCCTATTTTGTATTTTACTTAGAGACAGGTCTCACTGAGTTGCTTAGCACCTTGCTTTTGCTGAGGCTGGCTTTGAACTTGAGATCCTCCTACCTCAGCCTTCTGGGCCACTGGGATTACAGGCATGTGCCACTGCGCCCAGCTGAAGTTGCCACTTATTCTTATGCCTTCTTTTGTATATTTACTTTGACAATACAGAACTGTGAAGTACTTACTTAATATACTCAGTAACCCTCTAGTTATGTACCTCTAGACTATACTAAATACTAAGTGGGGGGCAGGGTTGAGAACCATTAAAATGAATATAAAACCAAATAAGAGCCTGTGTACAAATATAAATGGAGTTCACAAATAATTGAGATTAAAATCAGATATGGTATTGAGAAATGTACTGGTCATATTTTATTTTTTAATATTTATTTTTTAGTTATAGTTGCACATAATACCTTTATTTTATTTATTTATTTTTATGGTGGTGAGGATCAAACCCAGGGCCTCACACATGCCAGACGAGTGTTCTACCGCTGAGCCACAACCCCAGCCCCAATACTATAAATTTTCTACCTTCCAAGTGCAAATTCCCAAATTGTAACTTTTACTAAAAAAATAATCAGCAAGCTGTTTAAAAGAAAGACAACATTATGCCCAACTATATGTAACCCTACCCTTTCCCCCATTTAAAAAAAAAATTAAGTCTTAGTAAAAGATCATCAACAGTAAAGTTCTACTGAATGAAATAAATAATACTTGTTTTGAGGTTTCCTGTTCTTTTATAAAACTTCTTTGTCAGGCATGGTGGCACACACCTGTAATCCCAGCTACTCAGGAGACTAAAGCAAGAGAATTCTGCATTCAAAGCTAGTCTTGGCAAAATAGCAAGATCTTGCCTCAAAAATAAATAAATAAATAACTGGAAATGTAGTACAGGGGTAGAGTGCCCCTGGGTTCAATCTCCAGTATCAATCATTCAATAGAAATTTCTTGTTCTAGGTTGTTAGAATGATGCTTGATGAGTCTGGTAAGAAGAAAATTAGGATATCTTCAATAAAGGATAACTTCAATAAAAGACCTAAGAAAGTAGAATCAGAACAGATAAATATTTTAAACACTGAACACAAAAGAAAAACAACCAATATTTGCTAGGTACTTATCCATTTCCAGGCATTGTGCTATGTGCTTCAAGTAAATTCTTTCATTTAATTTCTCCATCATTTCTGTGTCTTTTTCTGTGTGTGTGTGTGTGTGTGTGTGTGTGTGTGTGTGTTGCTGGGGATTGAACCCAGGGCCTTGTGCATGTGAGGCAAACACTCTACCAACTGAGCTATATCCCCAGCCCTCTCCATCCTTTTTATGCTATGGCATTATAACTCTTTTTAAAAATATTTTTATTAGTTATAGATGGACACAATGCCTTTATTTTATTTATTTATTTTTTTTGTGGTGCTGAGAATCGAATCCAGTGCCTCACACATGCTAGGCAAGTGCTCTATCACTGAGCCACAACCCCAGCCCACATTATAACTCAGACAAGAAACTGAAGCTTGGAAATGCTAAGTAATGCCCAGTTAAATTTTTCTGAAGTTGGGCTCCAAATCACATATTCAATTTCACAATACCTCCCTTGTGATAAGTGACCAGCCTGAGTTAAGTGAGTGACATTTAAGAAACATCTACTATGTATAAACATTGTGGGATACTGGGACAGATAGAATAATGATGCTGTGTAGGCTGAATGAGATGACTGGGAGGCAAAGATTTGGGAGTTAATAATGTTGAGGTGGTGGTTGAAACTAAGAGATCAAATACCCCAAGGGAAACTCTGTTTACTAGTGGATAAGTATGAATGCAAATAAAAGAAATGCATTCTCACTATTCTGCTATATGCAAAAACAGTTTGAAATCTGTGCACATTGAACTAAATATGAGGTTATACTGGGACATTACTATGTTTTATGATATGCAGTGAGGTAGGAAAGGGAACAAAGCTACTTTAAGGTACTAATAATATATAAAATAATTAATCATAACACCCTTTTTGGTATTAGGGATTGAACCCAGGGGTTTCTACCACTAAGCTACATCCTCAGCCCCCTTTTTTTTGTATTGGGCACTGAATTCAGAGACACTCCACTACTGAGCCACACCCTCAGCCTCATTTTGTATTTTATTTAGAGACAGGGTCTCACTCAGTTGCTTAGCACCTCCTCACTTTTGCTGAAGATGGCTTTGAACTCACAATCCTCCTGCCTCAGCCTCCAGAGCCACTGGGATTACAGGGAGGCACCACCAGCCCAGCTGTTGTTTTATTTTGAAACAAGTTCTTGCTACATTGCTGAAGCTGGCTTCAAACTTGCAATCCTCCTGTCTTAGCTTCCCAAGTCACTGGGATTTCAGGTGTGTACCACTATGCTCAGCTGATTACAAAATCATTTCTTTGGCTACACAAACTTACTTTGCTGTGTGGATTAAATGGGTCATAGGATACTAATAATCCATGTTTTGCAAACTCTGCCAAGCTCCTTTACGCCTCACCAATTTATCCTTGCTGGGCTTTCCCCCCTCTATACTGCCTCCTTCACTCTCCTTCTCCTGAGAGGACCCCCTCCATAATGCTCTTACACAAAATTCTCTGCCTCAGAAAGCCAGACAAAACAGGACTGTCAGAAATTTTTTTTCCTATTACTTAAAAACACATAGGAAATCTTTACTCTGTCTTCACTCCTCCCACCTAGGAAATAAATGTCTTTACTATTTAAGAAAAAATATTTTTTTCTGTGTTGATGTTAGTCAAACTGATACGACTGCATTCAAAAGCATCTTCACTTCGGACTTTAGGAGAACATGCTGTCTCATATAAGCTTATTTCCTTTTTAAAAAAATAGTGAAAATCTTTTTTTGGCTTTGCAAATAACTGTTCTCCATAATGAATATTGCATTACTCAATGAGGACACAACTGGCAAACATTGTTGGGAAGTATTCAAATAGCATAACATTTGGATCTCCTAAGCAAGGTCAAGAACACTATACAGAATTGCCGACTTAAGGATTTATTTCACTTCCTAAGCTTGTTTTTTCTTGGGACACCGTTCATAGGATTTGAGTAAAGTACACTATGCACATAAACTTATTACTATTTATTTTATTTACAAGAATGACTGTTAGCAGCACACAGGGCCATAGACATACACATATCTAACAACCACATATCCCAGGCTAACTGCTTAAACCATGACTTTTTCCTCTCAGAAACTCCTGGCTTCCTTTCTAAAAATGTAGTTCCTCAACTTTTAACTGTTTCCTTCTTCCTCCTCTTATTTTTACTATCATCATCATCATCATCATCATCATCATCATCATCATCATCGCCATCTGCAATGCTAGGGATCAAATCCAGGCCTTGTGCATGCTAGGCAAAGGCTCTACTATTAAAGTACACCTCTAGCCCTCTGTCAGTGTTTTGTACTCTTGCTTTGAACTTGACATGAGTGGATTTCTTCAAACCATCATGATTTCTATGTTGAGTGCTTCTTTCTCACTTCCTAATTTCTCAACTGACATTTGGGGGGATACAAAATTTGGAATAATACTAAATTTCTGGAAAAGTGACAGAAGGAATACCTACATGAAATCGCTATCTGGAACAGATCTTTATCTTTTCTTGAGGTTATAATGTTGACAATCTTGAATATAGGCTATTTGTGGACAATCTCTCAATTTTGGTTTGTTTGATATTTCCTCATGAGTAGATTCAGGTTATATATATCTTTGGCAAGAAGATCAGAGATCTTACGAAAAGCTTTGTTCTCCTAATTGTTTCTTATCAGAGGGCACATGTTTTTTTTTTTTTATTTGTCCCATTAATGGTATTTATTTGATAACTTGATACAAGTTGTGTCTAGCTGGGCCAGTGACACATGCCTATAATCTCAGCTACTTGGGAAGTTGAGGGAGCTGGATCACAAACTGAAGTGCACTCTGGGTGACTTAGCAAGACCCAGTCTTAAAAAAAAAAAAAAAATTAAAAGCACTGCGGATACTCAGTGGTAGGGTACTTGCCTATCATGCACAAGGTCCTGGGTTCAATCCCTAGTACTGCTCCCCACCCCCAACAAAGTGGTATATTTCAAGCCTCTTCACTGTTAATATATTATTTGTCTCCTTATAAGAATGATTATTTTCTGATTAAGTACATTAACACTAGGCAAATAAACTATTTCTTATAAAACATTTTATTTATTCAATCTTTATATAGATATGTAGACTCTTATTTTGTTCAATGGATTATAATCCATTGCTATTATTGCATTCACGTTCAAATTTTCTAAAATTTAGCTAGTGAGAATCTCTTTCGTGTGCATTTATGTACCCTTTTGACACATTGCTATCGTGCTTTGACAATTCTCTTAATCTCTGTCACAAAAGACATCCCAGACTCATCTTGTACTTTTGTTCTCCATTCCTAGAACCAGTCATTTCTTCAAAGAATCCTGAATCCTTTTACTTAAGAATGGTATTTTAGAAAGTAAGATATGGTATAAATATGTTCATTGTTATTGTGTGTTGCTGTTACCAAACTCTCTTAGTGGACATAGGTAGGAATACATATTTTCATATATATTTCCACATCCATATCTATATATTGACCAAAATGCTTTCTGCATACTTACATTTTACATATATAAAATATGTTTTTATATATTATACACACACACATAGTATACCATAAGTACTCACTTAAAGCTGTAATTTCTATTAAACATGATAGGGCTCAACCTAGGTTTTTTTCCCTTCCTATTTTTGTACCTTTTTTCAACTGACAATGAAAAATATGGATCCTATCACCCCAATTTCTTTTTTCTTTCCTGAACAATGTCCCTGCATATAACCAATCCCCCATCTCCTTCCCACCTATTTTCCCTACATAGGTGTTCTCATACTTGTCAGGTTCTCACTCACAAAACAGTCACTGTCTCATGTAGGTGCCTTCTTTATCCTTTATCCTGCTCAGGTTCTGATACTAAAGAGGGCCCCATGTGATGTCCTGACACCATCTTTAATATATTTAAACTCCAACACCCCAAACTAATACCCTTCTGAGTTTGTGCCCTTCTCATACTTGGACTCTGACTCCCTATTCTGACCACCCACATGCACAGCTGTCCCTTTTGAACATCAAATAAACAGACAAATAATTTTTAAAAGATGAGCAAAAATAGCCTCTCCCCTTAACTCTGGATCTTAGTCTTAATTGACTAAGATAAAAGATGCTTCCCAGCTTTAATCTTATTTACTTGTTTTATCCTTTAAGAAAACCTTCTACAGTTTGACCATCCCTAATCTGAATACCTGAAATCTTATAAATGCTCCAAAATCTCAAAGTTTCGGAGTGTCAACATGACATCACAAGTGGAAACTGGCACATGTGACCTCCTATAATGGATCACTGTCAAAATGAAAGCACACTAAAAACACTATACAAAATTATCCTCATGTTATGTATATAAGGTATACATGAAACAAATTAATTTCATATTTAGACTTGGGTCCCAACCCCAAGATATCTCATTATGTATATGCAATATTCCCAAATTTGAAAAATTCTGAAATCTGAAACACTTCTGGTCACAGCATATTGGAGAAAGCATACTTGACCTGTATCTATAGCTCTTATTGCTCCCTTAAACTCCAGTCCTAAATTTCCAGGAATTCCATTTGACACCTTTGTTGCTACTTCAAACTTAGCAGGAGGAAAATAACAAAAAAAAATGGAAACAATATTAACCTAAACATAAAACATAAATAAGACATGTTCCATGACCTCAACCCCATGACAACTTTCCTTTTTAAATGCAGGTGGCATCAACATCAGTATTTTCAAAAATGCTCGTCTGGTTTTAGGGTTCACTACATTCAACAAATCTACAAAAAGCACTCAATCTCTTCAGGAGACACTCCAGGTGACTAGAAAGCTTATCTGAAAACCACCACCATTTTAGCTGATGAGAAAAACCGAGGCTAACAGAGTAACACAACTCAAGAAGTTTTCTTTTAGTGTAAATTTATTAAATGCTCATGAGTTTCATACAGTGAGTAGAACTGAAAGAAAGCAAGAAAGTTTGTAAGGCAATGCAGAGTCCCTTCCCCCTCTCCCTACTGGTTATGTATTTCATTCAGGAAGTGATTTAATATACATGGTTCCAGCAACTCTATATTAGCCACACAAATCATAGGGAGAAAAAAGTATGGGAAATCCAAAAATAATTTATGTTTGGCTTTGGAATGTGTCCTGTAGTCATAGTTTCAAATGGGTGTACCTATTGTTCTGGGAGTTCATTAAAACAAAATAATGATGCTACAAGAGAAGATCTAACAAAGGAGAAACTGGAAAACTTTTCATTTTTCCCGTAGGGACCTTGAAAACTCCTTCCTGTAACCCACTGACATGGAACAATCAAGCTAAACTGAACAGCCTCATTTCAAACATTTCCTGAAGCAGCTCTCTGGTTCACTGTTTGGGTTATAAAGTGTTTCCTTAATAAATACATTGAAAGGAAGGGTCAACAAAAGAAAGTTAGAAGCAGTGAGTAAATCAAGCAAAACAGATGCTAGGGATAGGAAATAAATTCAATCAGTAAAAGTGAAAGTGGCATTTGTGCACAGATAATTCATTCAGATAGTGTTTAGTTTTACTTTGCAGATGCAAAGATGTTCATGAAAAATTAAAGCGGTATAGTTAGGAAACAACTGAAAGTTCCTTAAACTTGAGTTTTGATCACAAGTCCAGCTGAACTCCAGGCCCAGTGCTTTTTCCATAACACCTTGGGGCTTCGCTATGACGTATCAATCCAAAGAATGGCATATCTGTCCAGGGATGGTAGCACACACCTATAATCCCAGCAATTTGGGAGGCTGAGGCAGGAGGATTGCAAATTTGAGGCCAGTCTCAGCAACTTAGTGAGATCCTGTCTCAAAATAAAAATAAAAAGGGCTCTGGATGTAGCTCAGTCGTTAAGCATCCATGGATTCAATCCCCAGTACCAAAAAAAAAAAAGAGAGGAAGAAAAGAATGGCACATCTGGAATAAATCAAACTTCCAGATAGCACAAGCCTGAGGTCAGTCAGAATTTGGGGTAGGCAAGGAACAATGAAAGGGAATTTAGTTATTGGCCCAACTAGAGAACATGGAGGGCTAAGTAGGAAAGCAATCAAGGGGAAATGCTGAATAGTTGACACTTGTGTTACAAAGCTAACAAATGCCCTTTGTCACTTTCTCGCTTAAAATTATAAGCTATTTCCTCACTGCCTACAGGGTCAAGTTTAAATTTCTTTGCATCACATATTCAGGTCATATCAAATCTAGATCCTATCTACCCAGAAAGACTTATCTCCTACCACATATTTGTTATATCCCACCATAGGCCATGAAGGATCTCTGTCTGTATCTCTGGATGTCCTATTTGCTAAATCAACCAACCACAGATTTAAAGTATTTGGAAAAAATGGCTCTGTACTACAATGACAGCCTTTAAATAACAACTATTTCTATAACACTTACAATGTATTAAATATGATTAATAATCTAGAAATAATACAGTGGGTACAGGAAGATGAGTATAGGTTCTATGCAAACACTATGGCATTTTATATAAGGGAACTGAGCATCCATAGATTTTGGGATCTGTAAGAGGTCCCAGGGAGAACCACTCCCCCACTGATATGGAGGAATGGCTGTAATTTTAGGTCTCTATGCCTTTATACAGGCCAGATGCTATACATGGAATCCTACCCATCCCCACTTCTGTTCTCCTTCCAGTCTGATGAAATCACATTCAGTCCATCTAGGGCCAGTTCAAATAGGCTTTTCCCTCAATACACCCTTTGTTCAGACATCTATGTTGCCTGCATAATCTCTTTCACTTGAGCCTTGTGATTACACAGTGTCCTTCTCATTTCTGTTGTTCCAGCAACTCCTGTGTTGTCTCAGAGTAGGTATTCATTAAGTGCTCACTGAGGAGAATTCCAGTAGAGGAAGAAGAGTTAAGAGCTAATCAACTTATTTATATGGCTGACACTCAATAAATTTATATGTTTCATTATGAGGGGAGGGAACTGAGGATACAAAAGGAGTTTATTGCCCTGTCCCTAACTTTCAAGGAATTTATGGTCTAGAAGAGGAAAGAGTCTTCACTTAATGCAGGGACACAACAGGTATGTGTTCAATGGTTAGAATAAAAGTGCAGTTGGTATTCAGGAAATGGAAAGGAGAATATACGCTAGAGAAGATCTGATGGAGGAGAGAGGGTATTCCAGGCCCAGTGTCAGCTTTTTCACTTCTATGACTTAAAGACCCAACTAGAACAACTGTAGAGGAGGAAAAGTTTACTTAAGGGCTCACTGTTTCAGAGGTCTCAATCAGCCAGCTCCATTCCTCAGGGACTCCAGAAGGGGCTGAACATCATGGCAGAAGAGTATGGCAAAGGGAACCAGCTCACATGGTGATCAGAAAGCAGGGAGAGACTTCCTCTCCAGATACAAAATATATACCCCATAGCCACGCCCCCAATGAACCACTTCCTCCAACCACACCCCACCTGCCTCTAGTTACCATTCAGTTAATCCCATCAGGGATCGATTCACTGATTAAGTATATAACCCAATCATTTCTCCTCCAAACCTTGCATCGTCTCACATGTGACCTTTTGGAAGATACCACATCTAAACCATAACACCCAGGAAACAAAATGGCCAAAGACTTAAAGATGAGAATGAGGCTGGCATTTGTGCCTGACTAGAGGACAGTAATCTTGTGCGCTACTGCATAGTGGTGGGTCATGAAGGACCTGGAAAACCAGTGGAGTCACTATGGTTTTTGAGAACAAACACAATAAAAAACTGACACTGAGGCTGGGGCTGGGATTGTGGCTCAGTAGTAGAGCACTCACCTAGCACAGGCAGGACCTGGGTTCGATCCTCAGCACCACATAAAAATAAAGGCATTGTGTTGTGTCCATCTACACCTAATAAATAAATAAATATTTTAAAAAACAGGCTGTAAGAGAGCTTGTCTAGCATGTGTGAGGCATTGGGTTCAATCCACAGCACCACATAAATAAAAATATAAGTATTATGTCCATCTACAACTAAAAACAATATATATTTTTTTAAAACCTATTTTAGGAGGTAAGTGTGGCAGCAGTAGGGGGGAATAAAGAGAGTAGAAAAGGGCAGGGAAAAGTTTTGTTACTTCCAATTTCAATGCAGGTGATTTCAATAGAAGAGGAGCAACACAAGGAGGAACACACATTCCCACCAGTTGGTAGTAAGATAAAGGCAAGAGCCAGGTGTTGGGTGTGAACGGGGTGGTGCCAGTTTGTGGTAAGGCATGTTGGTATCCTGTTTTACTAGTGACATTGACACGTGTTAGTTCAAATATATTAATATTCAAGTAACCCATTTAGCAAATACAAATGTATAAACCAATATGTGGGTGGGCTGACACACATGACCCCTCCAATGAAAATATAAAGCATGTCACACACTTCAACACTAATAAGCACAGAGCAGCAATAAACTCTATTATTTCTTGGTTTTACTCCAAAAATATCTGTTGACCTGCACATGGTATTCTGGGAAAGTAAAATATGACAGATACTACAAACGTGAAAAGGGAGTGCAAAAGATGAAGAAGGGGGTATAAAAGAGACAATTTAAAATTGACCAAGAGATGAGTACTGTCATATCATTTAATATAAAATATTAGGACAATCCTAAGTGTAACAGTGAAAGTGATGAAAGTTTACACACACATAAAGTCATCTGTCTGCCCATTATACTTTGAGGTACTCAAAGACACGTTTACTTAAATCTGTGTTCCCAAATACATACTGCCTCTTGGCTCAGAAAGTAATCCAATCTAGACTCTAATTCCAGTTTTAGTTATTTTTTTAAACCTTTATTTTATTTATTTATATGTGGTGCTGAGGATCGAACCCAGTGCTCTACCACTGGGCCACAACCCCAGCCCTTAGTTATTTTATTTTGAGAAGCAGAAATAAATGCAAATCTTGCATGTTCCCTTAGATGCCTTAGAAAGTGCTTATTTCAAAAGTTTGGTATAATACTTAGTCCAAGGCATGTTCTCACCTTTCAGAGTTGCAGGTATAAAGCCCCAGAAGGAAATCATAATGCTGCTTCTTACAGTGTGGCCTTCATCTGAGAGTCATCCTCACAAATGGGCAAGGATGATGAGAAATGATGATATGTCTGAACAGGCAATAGCAGAGCAGCACTTCTTAAACATTTTGGCCTCAGGATTCCTCTAGTCTGCAAATTCTTTTCCTTTTTTTTTTTTTTTTTTTTTTGGACCAGGGTGCTTTACCACTGAGCCACATCCCCACCCTTTTTTATTTTTTATTTTGTGACAGGGTCTCCTATAGTTGCCTAGAGCCTCACTAAGTTCCTGAGGCTGGCCTTGAACTTCTGATCCTACTTGTAAGCCTCCTGGGATGCTGGGATTACAGGCGTGTATCACTGCACCCAGCCCTAAACAGCTCTTATATACAGAGATTTTATCTATACTTAATTACTGCATTTGATATTAAAATTTTGACATATTTAATGATATATTTATTCACTTATTTCAATGTAATAGAAATGGGGGTATATATATCTCAGTGGTAGAGTGTGGGCAGGGTCCATGTTTCCATCTTAAGCACCATTAAATAAATAAATAAAACAATGAATAAATAACACTAAATAAATAACAATATTGAACTCACTATGTTAGCATTAATATTTTTTAAAAATAACTACATTTTCCAAAATAAAAATGAGAAAAAATTTTGCAAATGTCTTTAATGTTTGGCTAAATAGAGGACAGCTGGATTCCGCTTCTATTTATTCTCTTGGCCTTCAGAGCAATGCCATCATCACTCATCATGTATCCTCTAAAAAATTCAACTATATTTGTAAGAAAATGAGTAGAAAATACAAATTTTATTTTAATATTAATATGAAAATAATTTTGATCCTACAGCCCCCTCCCAGAAAAAGATCTCAGGAACCCACAGACCACATGGTAAGAATTGCTGAAGCAGAGAAAAAACTTATCTTAGAGAAATTGTACTTGGACAATACCCATGATTGATGAGAAGGGAAAAGAGGACATACCAGTCAGAGTTTGATAGCTGGGAAAGTGAAGCTGATGACAAACTAATACCTTATGCAATTTTTTCCAAAGGAGTAATAGCCTTGATATATAAAGTGATTGTTTAAATCATTATAACTGAATTCCAACAGATGATTAGCTAAAACTAATATCTTCAAAATAGCCACATTCTCTCATTTGTCGAAGATAGAAAGAAAAAGGGCGGGGAGAAAGAATCACAAGAAAATAGAAGGGAGACCAGTACAGAAGACAAAGGGATCTAGGGAAAGGAAGAAGGAAGGAAAGAGGGGAGATACTGGGGAATGAATTGATCAAATTATGCTATGTTGGGCTGGGATTGTGGCTCAGAGGTAGAGTGCTCGCCTAGCATGGGCACGACCCGGGTTCGATCCTCAGCACCACATAAAAATAAAGGCATTGTTTTGTGTCCTAAAAAATAAATATTTAAAAAAACTAAAAAATAAATATTTTTTAAAAATTATGCTATGTTCATGTATGAATATCTTGATATTAAGTATGATTATGCACCAATAAAAGTAATTAAAAATAAAAATGGCTTTAATAATTCAGAAAAATTAAAATTAAACAATAATATACTATCTTCCATTAGCAGATAAGCTTTTCTTTGTTTTTATCTCAGAGATTCTTCAGATAATAATAACTATTCTGTTACACGGGCTTTCAAGTGTGTGATAAATGGGATGACTACAGAAGCACCCTGGAGGTTCAAAAATAAGGGACTGCCAGGCCTGACAAAGACAACACTAGACATTTACAGATCATTTTTACTATGGTACACACATATGAAACTACTAAATAAACTTTTAACAAGCTGAATATAGCATCACGTTGAAAGATTTCCCTGTTATATATAAGGAGGATTTATTCCAGGAATGTAAGACTGGTATCACAAGGGAAACTGTTAACATAAGTTATCAAATGAACAGATAAAATTTTTTCAATCCATAATTATCTCAAACAGATGTCAAGAATGGACTTTTAAAATATGTAGTCGGGCTGGGGTTTGGGGCTCAGCAGTAGAATGCTTGCCTACTATGTGCGAGGTACTGGGTTCCATCCTCAGTACCACATAAAAACAAATAAAATAAAGGTATTGTGTCCAAATACAACTAAAAATACTAAAAATATATGTATAGTCATTTTGGATCGAATTTTTAAAAATATATTCCATATGCAGGATTTCTTTACGAATATGACAGAATATTTATATTAAAAACCAAAAATCAAAATGGATGGCAATGATACTTCCTGGTGTCAATTATATTTAACATAGTATACAAAAAACTTTAAGAGTAAGAAAGTAAGGAATGCGTATAGGAAAGGAACACTTTAGCTATATGGGTTTCTTATTTTTCCAAACAAATTTCAGAACTATTTTTTTCTAGTTCTGTGAAGAATGTCATTGTACTTTTGATAGGGATTGTGTTGAATACGTATAATGCTTTTTATTAATGTGGTCATTTTGATAAAATTAATTCTGCCTATCTAAGAAAATGGGAGGTCTTTCCATCCTCTAAGGTCTTCCTCAATTTCTTTCTGTAGTGTTCTATAGTTTTCATGGTAGAGATCTTTCATTCCTTTGGTTAGATTGATTTCCAAGTATTTTTGAGGTTATTTTAAATGGGATAATTTTCCTAATTTCTTTTTAAGCAGATTCATTATTGGTGTATTAGAAACATGATTGTTTCCTGAGTGTTGATCTTGTATCCTGCTATTTTGCTGAATTCATTTATCAGCTGTAGGAGTTTTCTGGTGGAGTTTTTTGGGTCTTCTAAATATAGGATCATGTTGTCAGCAAACAGACAATTTGAGCTTTTCTTTTACTATTTGATTCTCTTTAATGTCCTTCTCTTGCTTGATTGATCTGGCTAGAGTTTCAAGGAGTATGTTGAACAGGAGTGGTGAAAGTGGGCATTCTTGTCTTGTTCCTGTGTTTAGAGGAAATGATTCAGTTTTTCTCCATTCAGAATAATATTGGCCTTGGGTTTGTTATATATAGCCTTTAAAATGTTGAAGAAAGTTCATTGTATCTCTAGTTTTTTGTAGTGTTTTAAACATGAATGGATGCTTTACTTTGTCAAATGCTTTTTCTGTGTCTATAATTATGTGATTCTTGAACCTAATCGATAAGTGGGCAAAAGAACTAAATGGACACTTCTCAAAAGAAGTTTGAATTCTCAGCAAATATATGAAAAAATGTTCAACATCTCTAGCAATTAGGGAAATTCAAATAAAAACTACACTGAGATCTCATCTGACTCCAGTCAGAATGGCAGTTATCAAGAAGACAGATAATAATAAACATTGACAAGGATGTGGGGTAATAGATTTATAGATTGTTGGTGGGACTGCAAATTAGTACAACCAATCTGGAAAGCAGTATGGAGATTCCTCAAAAAATTAGGAATGGAGCCACCATATGACCAAGCTATCCCACTCCTATATATATCTAAAAGATTTAAAATCAGCATACTACAATGACACAGCCTTATACAGAAAATGTGGCATATATACACAATGGAGTATTACCGAGCCATAAAGAATGACTTTATGGTTTTTGCCAGTTAATGCATGGAACTGGAGATTATCATGCCAAGTTATATAATGCAGTCCCCAAAAGCCAAAGGTCAAATGTTTTCTCTGATATGCAGAAACTAGTCCAAAATAAGGGGAGGAGAGTAAAAAAAGAAATAAAGACAGAGAAAGGGGAAAAATTGGATAAGAAATTCCATGAAATTAGAGGAAAAAAAAATCAATAGATTAGATGAAGGGACTGAGGAGGAACAGGAAAAGGGAAGAAGAGTGGGATGAATTTGACCAAACTTTTGTATGTGCATGCATGGATGTGGCACAGTAGGTACTGGCATCAGGTATATCCTCAGAACACTAATTTTTTTAAAAAAGTAAACTGCAGATGGATTGAAGAGGAATTGGTGGAGTGGAGGTAGGGGTAAGGGTAGAAGGGAGAGTCCTGGGAATCAAACTGGAGTAGGTTGTGTTCCAAGATTTTGTGATTATGTCAGGGTATATTCTGATGATTTTTTTTTTTAAAAAAACTGACACTAACAGTCTACTTACCTTAGTTACTGCTTACTCAGTATATCCTGTCCAGCTCTCAACAGAAATCATAAGGTATACCAAAAGACAAAAAACAACAAGGATCAAAAAAAAAAAAAAACTATAATAGAAACAAAGAATGCCTTAAATGGGCTCATCAATTGGACACAGGAAAGGAAACAATCAGTGAGCTTGAAGAAACATCAATGGACACTTCCCAAACTGAAATGCAAATTGGAAAAAAAATACAGGGAAAAAAAGCAAAGAAAAGAATATCCAAAAACTGTGGGACAATTACAAAAGATGTAACATGCATAATGGGACTACCACAAGAAGAAAGGAACAGAAGAAATACATGAAGTGATTATGACTGGTAATTTCCCAAAATTAATAATGGTACACCAAGCACAGGTTTATGAAGCTCAGAGAAATCTAAGAAAGATAAATGCCAAAAAATTCTACATCTAGGCAAATCATATCCTAACTGCAGAAAATCAAAGGACAAACATCATGCAATTAGCCAGGGGAAATAAACACCTTATGTATATATGGGCAAGGGTAAGAATTACAACAGACTACTCTTTAGAAAAGGATATAAAGATATAACATGCTACCACTAATCTAAACAAATCTGGAGTAGTCTATTAATTTCAGGAAAAAAAAAGATTTCAGAGCAAAGAAAATTATCAGAGATAGAGGGAGCATTACATAGCAATAAAGGGATCAAATTTCTGAGAGTATGTAACAATCATTAATTAGTATGTGCCTAACATTTAAATAACAATGTTATTTAAAGGATATGTCAAAATATGTGAACCAAAACCTGATATACAAGGAGAAATAGATGAACCCACTATTATAGTTGGAGACTTTAACACTCCTTTATCAGTACTTATAGATTCAATGGGCACAGAATCAATAAGTACACAGTTTACTGAAATAAACTATGAATAGCACCATCAATCAACTGAATTTTTCCTTGACATCAACGGAATACTTTGTGTAACAACATAAGAACACACATTCTTCTCAAGCTCACATACAACATTCACTAAGATAGATCAAGTCTGGGACATAAAATACACCATAACAAATTTAAAAGAACATAAATCATGCTCTCAGACCACAATGGAATTATACTAGAAATCAATAAAAGAAAGTCAGCTGGAAAAAAGCAAAATAATTAGGAAATTAAAGACACTTTTAATATCACATTAGTCAAAGAAGTCTCATGAGAAACTAAAAAACACTGAACAAAATCAAAAGGAAAAATAACATAAAAATTTGTGGGATGCAGAAAAACCAGTCCTTAGAGGGAAACTGATAGCACTTCTTTTTACATATATAAGAAAAAAAAGAAAGATCTAAAATCAATCATCTAAGATTCCACTTTAAGAAAATAGAAAAAAAAACAAAATGAATCCAAAGTAAGAAGAAAAGAAGTAATAAAATCAGAGCGGAATTCAATGAAAGGGAAGACAGTAAATCAAAAGAGAAAGTCAAACAAAAAGTTGGTTCTTTGAAAAGATCAATATAATAATAAATGTCTTGTCAACTTACCCAACCAAAAAAGAAGGCACAAATCACTAATATGATACATAAAACAGGGACTATCACTCTTGATCACATGCACATTAAAAGATAATAAAGGAACATTACTAACAATTCTATGTCAACAAATTTTATAACTAAATGAAATGGACTAGTTATTCTTGAAATACATAATCTACCAAAACTCACACAAGGAGAAAAAGATCATGTAAATAAGCCTATACTTATCAAAGAAAGTAAATCAATAATTAATAAATTTCCAAATCAGAAAGCACAGACCCAGATGGTTCACTGGTGTAGTCTACTAAACATTTAAGAAGAAATTATACTGATTCTCTACAAATTATTTCAGAAGATAAAAGCAAAGGGAAACTTCCTAATTCATTCTATGAAGCCAGAATTGTCCTAATACCAAAACCAGGTAGAGAAATGACAAGAAAATCACAGACCCATATCTCTGAAAACAAAGATGCAAAAATCCTGAACAAAATATTAGCAAATTGAATACAACAAAAGAATTACATGCTATGACCAAATGGAATTTATCCCAGTTACTGAAGGTTAATAGTTCAACATTCAAAAATAAATAAACAGGCTTGGAAGGAAGATGGCGGCGAGGGGAGTGCATTGCCCCCGTGTGCTGCTTCACTGTGTGTGGGAGTATGACAAGTCAGGACGGGGTAGTCACGACACCCCAATTGGAGTAGGGGCAGAGCAGAGCCTCCACCCGTGCCCGAAAGGTGGGCAGATCTGCGACCGACCAGCGGGACAGGCCCAGTGGCCTGCCGGTACGACAGACACGTCACCCCATTTGGAGTAGGGGCAGAGTAGAGCCGCCGCCCGCGCCTGCAGGGTAGGCAAACCTGCAACCGACCGGCGGATCAGGCCCGGTGGCCTGCCGGCGTGGTACACTCGTCACCCCAATTGGAGTAGGGGCAGAACAGAGCCGCCGCCAGCGCCCAGAACAGGCCCAGTGACCTGCCGGCGTGGTAGCCACGACACCCCAATTGGAATAAGGAGAGAGCAGAGCCGCCGCCCGCGCCTGCAGGAAAGATACGCAAGCAGTATGAAAAGACAAGGAAAGAAAGGACCACAAGCAATGCAGGTCAACGCAACTTTAGAAGAGGTAACAGCTGCAGCAGATGGAA
This sequence comes from Marmota marmota marmota, assembly GCF_001458135.2. Lineage (NCBI taxonomy): Eukaryota > Metazoa > Chordata > Mammalia > Rodentia > Sciuridae > Marmota > Marmota marmota. The sequence continues at coordinate 689,107 of NW_026000253.1, forward strand.
TGTCAGATAAAGAATTCAGGATATACATGCTTCAGATGATCTGGAGTATCAAGGAAGACATTAAACAGCAAAATCAGACAATGAAAGATCACTTCGACAATGAATTACGCAAACAAATCCAGGAAGCAAAGGATCAACTATACAGGGAGATAGAGGTTATAAAAAACAAACAAACAGAAATCCTAGAAATGCAGGAAGCAATAAACCAACTTAAAAACTCAATGGAGAATACTACCAGCAGAGTAGAACACTTAGAAGATAGAACATCAGACAATGAAGACAAAGTATTTCAACTGGAAAAGAACATAGACAGCTCAGCAAGACTGTTAAGAAACCATGAGCAGAACATCCAAGAAATATGGGATAACATTAAGAGACCAAACTTAAGAGTCATTGGGATACAGGAAGGTACAGAGCTCCAAACCAAAGGAATGAGCAGTCTATTCAATGAAATAATACGAGAAAACTTCCCAGACTTGAAGAATGAGACAGAATCCCAAATCCTAGAAGCCTACAGGACGCCGAATGTGCAAAATCATAAGAGATCCACACCTAGACACATTATAATGAAGATGCCCAACATACAGAATAAGGAGAGAATTTTAAAAGCTACAAGAGAAAGGAAGCAGATTACATTTAGGGGTAAGCCAATCAGGATAACAGCTGATCTTTCAACACAGACTCTGAAAGCTAGAAGATCCTGGAATAACATATTTCAAACACTGAAAGAAAATGGGTTCCAACCAAGAATTGTGTATCCAGCGAAATTAAGCTTCAGGATGGAAGATGAAATTAAAACCTTCCACGATAAACAAAAGTTTAAAGAATTCGCAGCTAGAAAACCATCTCTTCAAAACATCCTCGCCAAAGCATTACAGGAAGAGGAAATGGAAAATAACAATGAAAACCAACAGTGGGAGGTAGGACAGTAAAGGGGGGGGAAATAATCAAAGAGGAAAACAAACCATGTTTAGTAACAGAAATAAACAAATATGGCTGGAAGAACAACCCATATCTCAATAATAACCCTAAATGTTAATGGCTTAAACTCACCAATTAAGAGACACAGGCTAGTAGAATGGATCACAAAACAAGACCCAACAATATGCTGCCTACAGGAGACGCATTTGATAGGAAAAGACATACATAGGCTGAAGGTGAAAGGTTGGGAAAAATCATATCACTCATATGGACTTCGGAAACAAGCAGGAGTGTCCATACTCATATCAAATAAAATAGATTTCAAGCCAAAGTTAATCAAAAGGGATAAAGAGGGACACTACATACTGCTTAAGGGAACCATACACCAACAAGACATAACAATCATAAATATTTATGCCCCAAACAATGGTGCAGCTATGTTCGTCAAACAAACTCTTCTCAAGTTCAAGAGTCTAATAGACCACCATACCATAATCATGGGAGACTTCAACACACCTCTCTCGCCACTGGACAGATCTTCCAAACAAAAGTTGAATAAGGAAACTATAGAACTCAATAACACTATTAATAACCTAGACCTAATTGACATATATAGAGTATACCACCCAACATCAAGCAGTTACACTTTTTTCTCAGCAGCACATGGATCCTTCTCAAAAATAGATCATATATTATGTCACAGGGCAACTCTTAGACAATATAAAGGAGTAGAGATAATACCATGCATCTTATCTGATCATAATGGAATGAAACTGAAAATCAACGATAAAAGAAGGAAGGAAAAAGCATACATCACTTGGAGAATGAACAATAGGTTACTGAATGATCAATGGGTTATAGAAGACATCAAGGAGGAAATTAAAAAATTCTTAGAGATAAATGAAAACACAGACACAACATATCGGAATCTATGGGACACATTGAAAGCAGTTCTAAGAGGAAAATTCATTGCTTGGAGTTCATTCCTTAAAAAAAGAAAAAACCAACAAATAAATGATCTCATACTTCATCTCAAAATCCTTGAAAAAGAAGAGCAAAACAACAGCAAAAGAAGTAGAAGGCAAGAAATAATTAAAATCAGAGCTGAAATTAATGAAATCGAAACAAAAGAAACAATTGAAAAAATTGACAAAACTAAAAGTTGGTTCTTTGAAAAAATAAACAAAATCGACAGACCCTTAGCGATGCTAGCGAAGAGAAGAAGAGAGAGAACTCAAATTACTAGCATACGGGATGAAAAAGGCAATATCACAACAGACACTTCAGAAATACAGAAGATAATCAAAAACTATTTTGAATCCTTATACTCCAATAAATTAGAAGATAGTGAAGGCATAGATAAATTTCTTAAGTCATATGATCTGCCCAGATTGAGTCAGGAGGATATAGACAACCTAAACAGACCAATATCAATTGAGGAAATAGAAGAAACCATCAAAAGACTACCAACTAAGAAAAGCCCAGGACCGGATGGGTATACAGCAGAGTTTTACAAAACCTTTAAAGAGGAACTAATACCAATACTTTTCAAGCTACTTCAGGAAATAGAAAAAGAGGGAGAACTTCCAAATTCATTCTACGAGGCCAACATCACCCTGATACCTAAACCAGACAAAGACACTTCAAAGAAAGAAAACTACAGACCAATATCTCTAATGAACCTAGATGCAAAAATCCTCAATAAAATTCTGGCGAATCGGATACAAAAACATATCAAAAAAATTGTACACCATGATCAAGTAGGATTCATCCCTGGGATGCAAGGCTGGTTCAATATACGGAAATCAATAAATGTTATTCACCACATCAATAGACTTAAAAATAAGAACCATATGATCATCTCGATAGATGCGGAAAAAGCATTCGACAAAGTACAGCATCCCTTTATGTTCAAAACTCTAGAAAAACTAGGGATAACAGGAACATACCTCAATATTGTAAAAGCAATCTATGCTAAGCCTCAGGCTAGCATCATTCTGAATGGAGAAAAACTGAAGGCATTCCCTCTAAAATCTGGAACAAGACAGGGATGCCCTCTCTCTCCACTTCTGTTCAACATAGTTCTCGAAACACTGGCCAGAGCAATTAGACAGACGAAAGAAATTAAAGGCATCAAAATAGGAAAAGAAGAACTTAAATTATCACTATTTGCAGATGATATGATTCTATACCTAGCAGACCCAAAAGGCTCTACAAAGAAACTATTAGAGCTAATAAATGAATTCAGCAAAGTGGCAGGATATAAAATCAACACGCATAAATCAAAGGCATTCCTGTATATCAGCGACAAATCCTCTGAAATGGAAATGAGGACAACCACTCCATTCACAATATCTTCAAAAAAAATAAAATACTTGGGAATCAACCTAACAAAAGAGGTGAAAGACTTATACAATGAAAACTACAGAACCCTAAAGAGAGAAATAGAAGAAGATCTTAGAAGATGGAAAAATATACCCTGTTCATGGATAGGCAGAACTAACATCATCAAAATGGCGATATTACCAAAAGTTCTCTATAGGTTTAATGCAATGCCAATCAAAATCCCAACGGCATTTCTTGTAGAAATAGAGAAAGCAATCATGAAATTCATATGGAAAAATAAAAGACCCAGAATAGCAAAAACAATGCTAAGCAGGAAGTGTGAATCAGGCGGTATAGCGATACCAGACTTCAAACTATACTACAGAGCAATAGTAACAAAAACAGCATGGTACTGGTACCAAAACAGGCGGGTGGACCAATGGTACAGAATAGAGGACACAGAAACCAATCCACAAAACTACAACTATCTTATATTTGATAAAGGGGCTAAAAGCATGCAATGGAGGAAGGATAGCATCTTCAACAAATGGTGCTGGGAAAACTGGAAATCCATATGCAACAAAATGAAACTGAATCCCTTTCTCTCGCCATGCACAAAAGTTAATTCAAAATGGATCAAGGAGCTTGATATCAAATCAGAGACACGCCGTCTGATAGAAGAAAAAGTTGGCTACGATCTACATACTGTGGGGTCGGGCTCCAAATTCCTCAATAGGACACCCATAGCACAAAAGTTAATAACTAGAATCAACAAATGGGACTTACTCAAACTAAAAAGTTTTTTCTCAGCAAAAGAAACAATAAGAGAGGTAAATAGGGAGCCTACACCCTGGGAACAAATCTTTACTCCTCACACTTCAGATAGAGCCCTAATATCCAGAGTATACAAAGAACTCAAAAAATTAGACAATAAGAGAACAAACAACCCAATCAACAAATGGGCCAAGGACCTGAACAGACACTTCTCAGAGGAGGACATACAGTCAATCAACAAGTACATGAAAAAATGCTCACCATCTCTAGCTGTCAGAGAAATGCAAATCAAAACCACCCTAAGATACCATCTCACTCCAGTAAGATTGGCAGCCATTATGAAGTCAAACAACAACAAGTGCTGGCGAGGATGTGGGGAAAAGGGTACACTTGTACATTGCTGGTGGGACTGCAAATTGGTGCAGCCAATTTGGAAAGCAGTATGGAGATTTCTTGGAAAGCTGGGAATGGAGCCACCATTTGACCCAGCTATTCCCCTTCTTGGTCTATTCCCTAAAGACCTAAAAAGAGCATGCTACAGGGACACTGCTACATCGATGTTCATAGCAGCACAATTCACAATAGCAAGACTGTGGAACCAACCTAGATGCCCTTCAATAGACGAATGGATAAAAAAAATGTGGCATTTATACACAATGGAGTATTACTCTGCATTAAAAAATGACAAAATCATAGAATTTACAGGGAAATGGATGGCATTAGAGCAGATTATGCTAAGTGAAGCTAGCCAATCCCTAAAAAACAAATGCCAAATGTCTTCTTTGATATAAGGAGAGTAACTAAGAACAGAGTAGGGACGAAGAGCAGGAGAAGAAGATTAACATTTAACAGGGATGAGAGGTGGGAGGGAAAGGGAGAGAGAAGGGAAATTGCATGGTAATGGAAGGAGACCCTCAGGGTTATACAGTGGAGGGGGTAGAGAGAGAGGAGGGGAGGGGAGGGGAGAGGTGGGGAGGGGGGAGGGTGGAGGATGGGAAAGGCAGCGGAGCACAACAGACACTAGTATGGCAATATGTAAATCAATGGATGTGTAACTGATGTGATTCTGCAATCTGTGTATGGGGTGAAGGTGGGAGTTCATAACCCACTTGAATCAAATTGTGGAATATGATATGTCAAGAAATTTGTAATGTTTTGAACAACCCACAATAAAAAATAATAAATAAATAAATAAACATAATCTATCATATTAACATACTAAAGAAAATCACATGACCTTATTGATAGATATAGAGAAGCATTTGGCAACATCCAACACCCATTTATGATAAAAAAAAACTGTCAATAAACTAGGAATACAAGGCACTTCTGCAACCTAATAAAGAACATCTACAAAAAAATCTACAGCTAACATCATACTTAAACAGTGAGAAACTTGAAGCTATCCCAGTGAAATTGAGAACAAAGCAAGGATGTTACCTTCTAGGAAGCCTCTTCAACATCATACTGAAAGTTCTAAGGAATTCAGTAAGACAAGGAAAGGAAACAATGTATACAGAGTAGGAAGGAAGAAGCAAAACTGTCCTTGTTAGAGAATTGAATAACAGCAGATGGGGTAGAGAGGGAAGATGAGAGGGAAGGGGAGCGGGGATAGTAGGGGATAGGAAAGGTAGCAGAATACAACAGTCACTAATATGGCATTCTGTGAAAATGTGGATGTGTAACCGATGTGATTCGGCAACTTGTATTTGGGGTAAAAATGGGAGTTCATAACCCACTTGAATCAAATGTATGAAAGATGATATGTCATGAGCTTTGTAATGTTTTGAACAACCAATAAAAAAAACTGTCCTTGTTTAGTGATTACATGATTGAGTATGTAGAAAATTCCACAGAATCAACAAAAACACTTTTGATACTAATAAGCAAGTTTAGAAATGTTGCCAGATACAAGGTTAATACGTAAAAGTCAACTTTTTTTATATTCCAACAGTGAAAAATTGGAATTTGAAATAAAAAACACAATGTCATTTAAAGTAGTATCAAAAATGAAATAATTAGGTGTAAAACTATCAAAATACAAGATTTAGGGCTGGGGTTGTGGCTCAGCGGTAGAGCGCTTGCCTAACAAGTGTGAGGCCCTGAGTTTGATCCTCAGCACCACATAAAAATAAATAAAATAAAATAAAGGTATTGTGTCCAACTACAACTAAAAATAAATATAAAAAGACTATTAGTCAATTATTTTAAAAAAATACAAGATTTATATGAGCAGGGCTGGGGCTATAGCTCAGTAGCAGAATGTTTGCCTAGCATATGTGAGGCACTGGGTTTGATCCTTAGTACTGCATAAAATAAACAAATAAAATGAAAGCATAGCCAGGCACAGTAGTGCTTGCCTAGAATCCTAGTGGTTCAGGAGGCTGACAGGAGGATCATGAGTTCAAAGCCAGTCTCAGCAATGGCGAGGTGCTAAGCAACTCAGTGAGACTCTGTCTGTAAATAAAACACAAAATAGGACTGGGAATGTGGCTCAGTGGTCGAGTGCCCCTGGTACCTCCCTCAAAAAAAGATGAAGTAATATAGGAAAGGGAGTAGGGGGAGTAGGAAGGGAAGTGGAAGGAGAGGTACAGGGGTCTGAATTAGAATAAAATATATTCCATGCTTGTATAATCATGTCAAAATGGATTCTACTGTTATAAAAAGAACCAATAAAAATAAAATAAATAGTGATGCATCCTGAAAAAAAAGATGCAGTAATCAAGACAGTTTGATATTGGTGACAGAATAAATCCACAGAACAGAACAGAGCACCTAGAATTACACTCCCCAAAATATAGTTAGTTGATCTTTGAGAAAGGAGCAAAGGCAACACAATGATGCAAAGATAATCTATTCTAAAAATGGTGCTGAAACAGCTGGACATGTGCATGCAAAAGATGTATCTAGACATAGGCCTTCGACTTTAACAAAATTTAATTAAAAATGAACCACAGGAATAGATGTAAAAACACAAGCTATAAAAGTCCTAGAAAATAATATAGGCAACTTCAGGTTTGACAATGAGTTTTCAGATAAGATACCAAAAGCATGATTTATGAAAAAAACAATAGGTTGGACTTTCTTATAATTAAAAACTGTTGCTCTGCCAAAGCCACTGCTAGCAGAGTGGAAAAAAGACAAATTAGATACTGGGAGAAAATATTTGTGAAAGACATAGCTGATAAAGGATTGATACAAGGAACTCTTAAAACTCAACAAAAAATGAACAACCCAGTTAATGGACAAGAGATCTGAACAGACACCCAACAAAGAAGATACTCTGATGACAGACAGAGAAGCATATGAAAAGATGCCTAACATCAAATGTCATTTAATTTGCAATTGCAAATTAAAATGAGATAAGACTACATATCTATTAGAATGGCTAAAATCCAAAACACTGACAAAACTAAATGCTGATGGGGATGCATAACAACTTTCATTCATTGCCTGTGGGAATATAAAAAGGTACAGCTATTATGGAAGACAGTTTGGTGGTTTCTTGCAAAATTAAACATGGTCTTACCATATGATCCATCCATTTCTTGTGTTTACCCAATTGAGCTGAGAATTTATGTCCATAAAAAATCTTGCACACAAATGTCTATAGCATTGTTATTCATAATGGCCAAAACTTGGAAACAACTAAACTGCCCTTCAATAAATGAATAATACAAATAAACTATGGCATATTAAATTATTTTTTTTTCTTTTGCTACTGGGTATTAAACCCAGGGTGCTTTATCACTTAGCTACATCCCTAACCCTTTCTATTTTTATATTTATTTTGAGACAGGGTCTCACTAACTTGCTAGGGGCTTCACTCAGTTGCCAAGGCTGGTTTTGAACTTGTGATCCTCCTGACTCAGTCTCCTGAGTCACTGGGACTACAGTAAACTGTGGTACATTCAGACAATGGAACATTATTCACCAATAAAAATAAATGAGCTGCCAGGCGAGGTGATACATGCCTATAATCCCAGCAGCTAGAAGGCTGAGGCAGGAGGATCATGAGTTCAAAGCCAGCCGCAGCAAAAGACACTAAGCAACTTGGTGAGACCCTGTCTCTAAATAAAATACGGAATAGGGCTGGGGATCTGTGGTTGAGTGCCCCTGAGTTCAATCCTTGGTGCCCAAAAAATAAACAAATAAATGAGTAAATATATAAAGGCAAAACCATTAACACATTAAATGATCAGTGATTGCCAAAGATTTAGAATAGGGGAGGGGAAAGGTTGAGGAGGTGGAGCATAAAGAATTTACAGTGAAACCACTCTGTGTACTATAATGTTGGTTACATGTCATTATGCATTTGTCCAAACCCAAACAATGTGGAACATAAAAAAAAAATTACTGTAGGGCATAATGGCATGGGCCTATAGTCCCAGCTATCTGGGAGGCTAAGGCAACAGGATCACTTCAGCCCAAGAGTTCCTTAGTACCATCCTTTTCCTTCTCCCTGATTTACTTGTTCTACTCTGTGTATCTCCCTTATATTATTATTTTAATGAGTGCATTATAATTATATATAAATGGAATTCATTGTGGTATAGTCATGCACGAAAATAGCATGATTTAGTATACTTCATTCCCCAACACTACACCATGTTCCCATCTTCTCTCCCCTTCCTCTACTCTTTTGGTGTCTCTTCTATTTTCATGAGATTCTCCTTTTTTTTTTTAACTTTATTCTCTCATTCTCAAGCTTCCACATGAGAGAAAACATTCGACATCTGACTTTCTGAATCTGCCTTATTTCACTTAGCATGGTGTTCTCCAGCTCCTCCATTTACTCACAGATGCCATACTTTCACTCTTCTTTATGGCTCAATAATACTCCATTATGCGCGCGCGCGCGCACACACACACACACACACACATGCACACACACACACACACACACACCACATTTTCTTTATCCATTTATCTGTTGATGGGCACCTAAGTTGGTTCCATAGCTTGGCTATTGTGAATTGCATTGTTATAAACATTGATATGGCTGCATCAGTACAGTATGCTGATTTTAGATTATTTGGATATATGCCAAGGAGTGGGATAGGTGGATCATATGGTGGTTCCATTCTTACTCTTTTGAGAACTTTCCAAACTGCTTTCCAAAATGGTTTATAATTTGCAGTTCCACCAACAATGTTTAACTCTACCTTTTCCCCCATGTCATTGCTAGTAATTATTGCCATTCTAACTGGAGTGAAATCAAATCTCAGTGTTAGTTTTGTTTTGCATTTCCTGGATTAATAGGGATGTTGAACAGTTTTCCATGTATTTATTGGCCATTTCTAGTTATGTGTGTTAAGATCATTTGCCCATTAATTGATAGCTGATCACAAATTATACTATAGAGCTATAGTAACAAAAACTGTATGACTGGTATAAAAACAGGCATGAAGACCAATGGAATAGAACAGAAGATGGAGATAAACCCACACAGCTACAGTCATCTGAATCTTGACTAAGGCACCAAAAATATGTTGAAAAAAGACAACCTTTTTAACAAATAATGCTGGAAGAACCAGAAATTCATATGTAGAATAAAACTAGATCTTTATCTCTTGATCAAAGTGGATCAAATGCCTAGGAATTACACCAGAAACACTGCAACTGCTACTACACGAAAACATAGACTCAACACTCCAATATATTGGTATAGGCATTGACTTCCTTAATAAGACTATTAAAGCTCAAGAAATAAAACCAAGAATCAGTAAGTGGGATAGCATCAAAGTGAAAAGCTTCTTTCTGTACAGCAAAGGAAACAAGAGTGTGAAGAGAGAATCCCCTCTTTTGATAGGAAATTAATATTGACATATATATAAAGAACTCAAAAACACCCAAAAAATAAAATAATAAACAAAATACCCAATCAATAAATGGGGAGATGATCTTCTGTCTCTTTCTACACCCAAACCTAAGTTAAACAGTTTCCAAAGCCAGACACAGGGGTACACACATGTAATCCCAACAACTTAGGTAGCTAAGGCAGGAGGATAGCAAGTTCAAGGCAAATCTCAACAACTTACTGAGAACCCTGTCTCAACATAAAATAAAAAGAACTTGGGATGCAGCTCAGTGGCAAAGCACCCTGAGTTCAATCCCCAGTACTGACAAAAATAAGTTTCTAAGAAACACTTTTATCTACCTACTAGACTAAACAACCAATGCTGCCTATTTAGTTCAGTGCTGTTTTTCTAGCAACCAGCAGAGTGGCTAACACATAGTAAGTGCTCCCTAAGTAACTGCTGAAAAAAATGCCTGAATCTGAGGAAACTGATGGGAAAGTAAACAGTATTCTAATATAACAATGCACACTTTCCTTAGGCCCATGCACACAGATGGAAAGCATGGCACCTCTGCAGTGCAGATGACAGAGGGTGCAGAACTGAAGGATCAAGTACTGGAACAGCATGTTTGTATATGTATGCAAGTACTCCACCTACCTGCAACAAGAAAGCTCATTCTTTTCAACCAGACATGTGCATGGAATAGGTCATAGGGAGATCTACTCTTCTTTATGCTTCTGATAGTCTGATAAATCAAGAAATTGAGGAAAGCAAGAAGGGAGACATAACAACACTTAATCTTCTAGATGTAGGCATGGCTCCCTCTTGTTGAATTCTTGGCTGGAGACAGCACTTGAGAGAACACACTTCTCTAGGTTGAAAGGAAATGGGGGTGGGGACAGATCAGAAGGCTCTGGTTCCTGACTACTACCCAGTATGTGGATGACAGAAGAGGAATACATAGAAAACTCACTTTCATCTTCTGGGTACCTAAGCATGTGGACATTATTTAATAAGGAGATTTATTCTAGTACATAGCAAGACCACCAAAATGCCTGCAATTCCTAACTATTCTCTTCTGTGCTTCCCCAACACATACATGTCACTCAAAAACTATTACAAGGGCCTGGGGATATGGCTCAGTGGTGGAGTGCTTGCCTGGCATGTGTATGGTCCTGGGTTTGATCCCCAGGACAGGAAGAAAAAACTATTATAAGAGAGAGAGAGGGAGGCATTAATGTATAGGCTCTCTGTCCTTCTTGATGTTGATGAGCTCACCCTCTCTAAATCCTTGCCCAGGTGCATTGCATTGAGACAGCACTAGCACCCAGACAGCAAGGATTAGAGAGGGGGAGCAGGGAAGAAGGTTCAGGGCCCCATACTGTTCAATTTGGAGAAGGTTCTCTGTTACATAGGTCTGTGTGAGAATGGGAATGAGAGGTCTCATACTTTGGGTGTGTTGGGAGAGGGTGTCAATATTAAGTCCCATTCTGTGGCCCACTGCCAACTCATACAGGAATATTAGGTGACATGGAAGTCCACTCTTATACACATCTTCTTTGAGGCAAGGACCAAGTCCATCTGGTGTACTACTAAGTGCTTATGGCCCTGACAGCACAGTGTCAGCACATCCTAAGTGCTTAATCAGGACTTGCAGAAGGGAGGGGAAAGGGGAAGGGAACAAAAAGGAGGAGGAAGTGGAGATTCACAGGCACTTTGTCCTTCTATGTGTAGTAAAGGGCCCTTCTTGTATCCTGGAGTAGGTGGTGCATCAAGATAGCACTCACATCTAGGCAGCCAGGGAAGCAGATGGAACAGAGCAGAAGGCTGAGGATATGTCCATGACATGCACATGCACAGTACACTCATTTGTATGAAGGGATAAAGCCCAATTTCTGACATCCTGAGCCCACCCATCCACAGAAAACTGGACACAATGGGGAAGTATATTAACCATGAACTGACAAGACAGTAAGGCTGGCATTTCTGACAAGTTAGTTCAACATGGCATTGCCCCAAAGCAGGAAATCAGTACATTTGTTAATGGAATAGATAAATGAATGGACAGATGGACCAAAAATATACAAATGACTCACTTAAAAGATGAGCAACAAAAAGCAAACTGCTGCACAGACTCTATCCTTCATGTAGACAAGGCTCATGATTGTGTATCTTTGCACAAGACTGATTCACTGATAAGACAGCACTCATGCTGAGGTTGCAAACATAGGCAATGGTGAGCAGAAATCAGAGTTGAGCCACATGCACAGCTGCATGCATTTACTTTTAGCATGGAAATTCACACTCCTGCAGACAAGAGCGTAGAATAAAAAGGCCCTCCCAATTCTTTCAGTTTTTATAGAAATATCTATATTTACACAGGTGTGCACAAGGGGGAAAGGGTATGCATAAGAACAAAAAGGTTCAATTTCTGGTATACCTAAGTGCCTATGTCCTCAGCTTGGGGAAGCCCATTCACCACATATCTCCACTGGATAGGAAGTCCTGGAGAGAGAGACACTGTCCCTTATACAAAAGGGTACTCCTAGCACAGCACATGGCACATCAAGAGTAATCAAAAAGTATGTGTCGACTGAACTGTCTGGCAGAAGATTCATGATGACAAGGCTCACCCTCCTGTAATCCATGCATACAGGAGGTGTTTTGAGAATTCACAACTCCGATATGCAATGGGTATAGGAGAAGGAGCAGTTCGCTCTTCTGCACACTGTGTGTGTGCGCGCGCGTGTGTGTGTGTGTGTGTCTGTTTAAAGTGTCAGGTACATGACAGGTTCAAGGAACATAATGCCTGGAGAACTAGTGTTAAGGCTCTCCCCTTCCCTTTCTTGTATGTTCATTTAACCTCCTGTGCTCATCAAGTGTGTGGTTGTGGAGGAGATGTGAGAGACTAATGGAATGGTGCCCCTCCCCACATTGGGCTATGGAAACATACATGAGAATTGGGGGAGTTCATTCCCTACTAGCCCCTTAACTGACTGGCTCATCACAGTGTTACCAGCACTTACACTAAGTCAATGATTCTCAAACTTGTGTGAATATAAGAATCAGTCAGGGGGGCTGGGGTTGTGGCTCAAGAGGTAGAGCACTCGCCTAGCATGCATGAGGCACTAGGTTCGATCTCAGCACCACATAAAAATAAAATAAATATATTGTATCCACCTATAACTAAAAATTAAATATTAAAAAAATAATCAGCCAGAAGGCTTGTTAGAATCCAGATTGCTGTGGTTTATGAATTAGTAGGTCAGGTATGGAGCCCATAAGTTTGTATTTTGAACAAGTTTCCAGGTGATCCTGATGCTGCTGCTCCAGGGAACACACTTTGAGAACCATTACCCCAATTGGGCATTAAATAAATGAAAGAATGAGTAGGGATGATATAAAGAATTTACTTTTAGCTGGGTGCAATGGCAAATGCTTGTAATCCCAGTGACACAGGAGGGAGAGGCAGAAGACTGAAGAGGTCGGACTGGATAACTTAGCAAGACGCTGACTCAAAATAAAAATAAAAAGGGCTGGGGATGTGGCTCAGTGGTAGAGCACCCCTGGGTTCAATCCCCAGTCCTCTAAAAACAAAAAGACCTTTAAACATGAATGAGATTCCCTTTCTCTGAATTTTTGTATAAAGTCAATGGACTGGGACAGTATTTGTATCCATGCACCAAGAATGAAAGGGACTTGAATAGAAGGCTCAGGCATCTTCAGATCACGTGTGTGTATATACACAAGAAATAGCAATCTGACACATGGGTGGTTTGCCTAGGATCACACAAAGGTGAAATGTCTTTTCTGCATGTGTATGTGTAAAGAGCAACAAGTAGGGCCTACTTTTCTTCAAGCTCACTGTCTTGCACACTGGGCCTGGGTGGGAGAAGGTTGCTAATAATGTTTTTTTTTTCTGACCTATACACACTAGGGATGCAACTCTGTGCAAGGGAGACATAGCTTCTGCGTTTCTATATCTGAGCACTCGGTGTGTGTGTGTGTGTGTGTGTGTGTGTGTAAAAATGATGGGGGATGAAGGACACAATGAGAAGGTTCACTCCCTGGCACATGTGTATGCATGAATAACGAGTGCAGAGGAAGTTTACTCTCTTCAACATGCCCACTAGACATGTGAGGACAAGCTCCATGTCAGTCTTGCTCACCTTGAATGTCCATGATGGCCACATGATAGGGGTTCATCTGTTTGTGAAAGATAAATGAATGAAGGATGGGTGTTATGTACAGGTTGTTGTATGCATAAGTGGTTCAGCCTTTGAGTGCTTGCCCAGGTGCACCATATGGACACATACCTCAGCACTGGCACCCTAGTACAATGATTCAAGAGGTAGAGGAGGACTCCGGGCTCAGGCACCCACAACCTGTTTATATGTGTGTGCTCACACATAGTTACAGGGAAGGCTCACTTTTCTGTATATATTATGTTCACATGTGAGTGTACAGATGAGTAAGACCTGTCTCATACAGCAGCAACAGGAAGAAGATTCCCCTCATTCAATCCCTGTCTATGGGAGGCGTAAGAAAGCTCACTGGTCTTTACAGTGGAACCTGAAAGGGGAGAACACAACAGGTTTCAACTCCTACATCCCTGTAAGTGGGTTCCCTGCACAAAAGTCCATGTTTCTGGGTATGTCTGGAAGCCGAGGAATAGGGAGAGCTTAAGAAATCTCACTGAGCAGAACCTGAGCATGGTCAGGCATGCACACTGGATAATGAAGAACATATAAGCTACTTCATTTTTTCTTTTGAGCAGAGAGTCCATTAGTTCACAACATCCATAGATCATAGAGTATTTAGTAGTCTCCTACAAGAATAAAGGGAAGCAACCTTTATCCATTTTTATCCTTCCTTTATCTTCGATGACCAACATAGTACCTGGCATTTATAGATGAAAAGGAATGGAGGAGAGAAATTTGACATGTAGGAGTTCATGTCCCTTTAAATGGAAACATGGTTCCTGTCCCTTAGAGCTCAGGAACTGTAATTCAAGAAAGCATTGGTACCTAGTTGTAACAATGTGACTAATAGAGTACATCAGAGGACCAACTCTGTGGGTATGGGTCTGTGTGTGGGTAACCCATTGGGCCCCTTTCCCTGCACACAGTGCACTTATGTGTGATTGTACTGAGATCTAGAAGATTCTCCCACACATGTCGGTGTAAGACCCAGAAAAGAGGGAAGGAAAGAGTATGGGTGCATGTGGGATGGTATGCATCAAGTCCCAATCTGCAATCTACCCACCCTCACGACATGCAGGCTGAATGAATAAGGAGCGGAGTGCATTCTCCCTGAGCTGTATGCTCCCTGAAGATAGGGCCAGATGAGGCCCATTATAATATGGGTCAACTGCCCAGCACACCACCTGCCATAGAGTAAGTACTCAATAGACAGTCATTTATGAATGGAAGGAGGACACAGAGGTGCTCTGTCCTAGTGAAGATGATACTCTCCCTCTTGAAACCCTTGCCCAGGTGCACTGCATTTGGAA
>NW_026000253.1:705016-707054 GCF_001458135.2 Marmota marmota marmota
TGAGTGAGTAGGGGGCTGGAGGTGTGGTTCAGTGGTAGAGCCTTTGCCTAGCATGTGTGAGGCACTGGGTTCAATCCTCAGCACCACATAAAAATAAATAAATACAATAAAGGTACTGTGTCCATCTACAACTAAAAATATTTTTTTAAAATAAATGAATGAGTAGGAATGGGAATATTTTACCTGTATGAAATAAGATGTACCCCTCCATCTCTCTCCTGCCCCTATATACTTATGCCTGTATATGCTAGACACCTAGCTATATGTGGGTCTCCCTTGCGTGCTTACTGTCCCGCCTACCTTGCTTGTGTGTATGTGCACACGTGCGTTTCTGAATGTGCAAAAGTGGCAAAGAAACTAATACACAAGTGCACCTTCATTAAATAGCTACTTCAGGAAACAATACCTTGACAGCCCACTACCCTTCCGGGGAGGTGGAGAGCACAGGGCAGAAAGATTCTACTTCCTGCTTACTGTGTCAGGGGAACTCTGTACATATAGGTCCACATCCCTAAATGCCAGTCTGTTCTGGGGATGGGGTCAGGTGCTTAGGGAATAGAGACTAAAGAATAAATTCATTCTGCAGCATCCACAGCATATGAGTGGACCTACACAATAGGTACGAATGAGTTTCATCCTCCTATATGTGCCTCCTAGGAAGTATGTTCAGGAGACTATGGCTTTTCTGTACACTTCTGGCTCCTTGCAGTCAGTAGACTGTTTGGTGCATAGTAGGAACTATAATAATATACCTCTTGGAGGCATTTTAGTAAACTACAAACTGCATATACAATGGAGATCCCATAAGTTTATATCACTTAGGGATGCTGTAGCCATCTCAGTTTGTGTAAGTACACTCTGATGTTCACACAATGATGAAAGCACCTAACAATGCATTTCCCAGAAATCCCCATTATTAAGCAACGTATGGCTATAAATGCATATTGGCTGGCAGGCAGGCAAGAGACAGAGGTGACCATAAAGCTCATCTTGCTATAAATCTCTGTCCAGGTGCACTGCATGTAAAAAGCACTAGCAACAATTATCAAGGATTAGAGAGGAAGAACAAATGACAAGACTCAGGCATCTGCCTCACAAGGGTGGCATGAGAGGGATGAAAGACTATATTCACTTTTAGCTCCTTGAACACAGGCAGGCTTAACAGGGATGAGGAATTTTTATTCTCAGGTACAAGTTTGCCATACGGTAAGCCCAAGGCCTCTGATGCTTTGCTCACTATTCAGCCACCAAATCCAAGAGACATTTAAAAATCTCTGTGAAAGGAACTAGGAGAAGTGATAGAGGCCCTTTTCCTTTCTGTGCAAAGGACACTTGCCTTCTGAGTCCTTGCTCAGGTACACTACACTGGGGCAGCACTTGCAGGTGTGTACTAAGGATTAGAAAGGTGACGACCATACATGTACCCAGCTCACACATGAGAAAAAGGAAAGAAAAGATTCAGTTTCTGACTCCTACTTTCTCTCAAGCTGCATGACCAATATATTAGTAAATTCAGTTGGCTCTAATTTTCAAATATATCCATATCTGACCTCTTTTCATTCCCTTCATCACTACCACCCAGCTCTAAGCTGCCATCTATCCTTTCACCCGAATTATTTCAATGGTCTCCTAGTTGGTCTCCTTGTTTCTGCACTGACTCACTATATCTACCACACAGCAGTCAGAATGATACTTGTGAAACGAAGGCATGTAAAATTCCAGTAACCCCGGTTTTGAATAGAAAGTATGAGAATGTTCTCATGATGTATTTGTCTAGAAACAAGACAAAGACATCACAAAACTTTGTCATTCTGATCTTGAAAAAGTCTAAAAACAATGCCCAATCCAAAGGCATGAGCACCCCTGGTGCCCAGAATATGGTCTCTAAATGCAATGTCTGACTGATAAAAACCAAGGCTTGTTAAAGACATAGCAGAGGAAAGACATGTCTCAGATGAGTCAAGAACATTTTTTAAAATTCCTGAAAGCAGGGAAGTTATCAAAAAAAAAAAAAAAAAAAAAAAAAAAAAAAAAAAAA
>NW_026000253.1:709233-750296 GCF_001458135.2 Marmota marmota marmota
GAAGGAAGGAGCAAAAGAGTACTCCTGAGATGGACAGATGGAAGGAAGGAAGGAAGGAAGGAAGGAAGGAAGGAAGGAAGGAAGGGAGGGAGGGAGGGGAAAGGAGAAAAAAGAGGGGAGAGGGGGAGGGGAGGACGGACCAGGGTCCATAACTTTGGAGACACACATCACCTTTCCCTTTCCTCCATCCTATTTTACTACCTCCCACCTCTCTGTTGATGCTGCAATGGCTTTGTTGTTCCTAGAACACAGTTGGCAGTTCCTGACTGCCCTATTTGATACTAAAATTTCTCCATGATCATCTCCACTTTAACTGCTCCCACCCATCCCGTACTCCCTTTCCCTACTTTATCATTCTCCAGAGCACTTACTGTTAATTGATACACTATGTATTTTACTTACTTGTTTTGTTCACTATCTGCCTCCCGCTACCAGGACAGATTATTGTCTTTTGATCACTGGTATATTCCTGTTGCCAAAGGGAGTACCCAACACATGTTAGATTCCCACTAAATATTCACTGAATGAATAAATTAATGACTCAACAAATTAGCTGCAAATCATGGGTCTGGGAAGAGAAAGAGATCTTGCTCTCTGACTCATGGCTACCCGAGCATCTAAGAAGACAGTCCTTCATAATCCTCTTGTGCAAATAAGTATGCATATGAGAAGGCAAGACAAAGTAAGGTAATTCACTCCCTGTACCTTAAGTGTGTATGGATACATATGCACACTTGTAATATATAATAAGAATCAGATGCAATTTCCCTCATACTTGGGGTTTGTGAGAATAGCTAGAAGGCTCCCTTTCCATCAGACCTGGTGCATGGAAGTCCTAAAAAGGCTTTCTCTCCTCCCCCTAAGTACTGACAAGGTAGGACCCGGTCAAAAGACTCTCCTTCCTTCTAGGTTGTGCCTGTCCTTGAGCATGAGGGCTTGCATTCTGTACAAGGAAAAAGGAAGAACAGTCTTCCTCTCCTGCAAGATCTGTATATGACTAAGGTGGGAGAAAGGAGAGAGGGTTGTCCTCCTTCCCACTGCCTGGGTGTGTGTGTGTCTTTCTCTTTTTGTGAAGGTGTGCCTATGTGTATATGCACATGCACAAGAGAGCAGGGAAAGCTGAGGCTCACCATCCTGCAAACCCTGCATGTGGGAGGGGTTTTCAGAAAGTACACCCTCCACCATGCAAGGGATGTAAGAGAGGGAGCAAAGAAGGGCTCACTCTCTTGGCATGACACATGGGTGTACTTAAGGAAAAGAGAGGCACCAGGCCAGACAGTTGCATGGAGGCAGCAAGGTAGCCGTAGGAGAAGCACTTGTGGGTCAACCAGGAGGAGCATGCACAGAGGTGAGACAGACTTCCAAGAAGAGATGGCCAGTGGTAATGGTATATATGTATGTGTCCCACATGGAGGCCATATGAGAGGGGGGCTATATCCCTTTGGTACAGGTATGTATGCACTTGTGTCTATGCACTGGAGAGAGAAGAGAAGGCTTACTCTCCTGCAAGCCTTGGGTGTGGGAGGGTAATTAAGATGCTAACGGTCCTACACTCAAGGCATGGAAGAGAGAAAGCATGTTGGCTCTCCAGTCCACTACAGGCACACAAGAAAGTGTATATGTGTTCACATACCTGAATGCCTTGGACAGATATGTGTATGACTGTGTCCAAAATATGCTGTAATAAGAAGGTGAACTTGTTTATATCCACATATATACCTTCAGGAATGTTCAAAACCAATTTTTCATTTTCCTTCTTTCCTTTTCCTTTATTTTTATTTCTAACATCAGAATAGCACTGATTTTGATAGAGCTCTTTTAAGTGCTTTTCATATACAACTCATTTATTCTCAGAAAATACCTATGAGGTAATGATCATTATCCATATTTTATAGATGAAATAACACTGGACCATCAGTGCATATAGAACAGATAGTAAGAATGGTCAGAATCTGGCATGTGGGCCATTAGAAGGAAGACATGACAAAGAAGGTCCAATCTCCTGACTCTGTGTGTGTTTGCACAAGAGTGGGGAGGCAAGAGGCCTTGTGATTGTCAGCCCTGGGAAGAGCTGATTAGGGCAGAAGTCATGCAGGAAGTGAGAAGCAGCTGTGTGAGACACAATCAGATTAGACATGTACTTTGAAAGTATAGCAAATAAGATGTGATAATGGTTGGGATTTAGACAATAGATGAAAAATAGATTCATCAAAGATGAATCCAGAGCTGGACACAGTGCTTCACACCTGTAATCTCTGTGACTCAGGAAGCTGAGGCAGTAGGATCATAAGTTTGAAACCAGCCTCAGCATCTTTCATAAGAACCTGCATCAAAATCTTAAAAAAATAATAAAACAAAACAGTCTGAAGATGTATCTTGGTTGTAAAGCAACCCTGGGTTTAAGGAAGGAAGGAAGGAAGGAGGAAGAGAGGGAGANTGGGCTCAATCCCCAGAACCCCACTGCCATGAAAGAAAGAAAGGAAAAGGAAAGAAAGGAGGGAGGGAGGGAGAGAGAAAATGAGAAAGAAAGCAAGCAAACTCAGGATCCTGTCATAAATGTGTGGCTCCCTGGGGAAAGGAGTAAGAAGACAGCTGGCATTGTGGTACAGCCAATTTTTGCATTGGAAGGTTGTAAGAACAAGGTTACTTTTATTTTAGGTTAAGCCTTGCACAAGGTAGGAGGATGGCAGCTCCCGAAGGGCTCACAGTTCTGTGATAGCAGATGTAATGGGACAGCTCAAATGTCTCTCTTATATGCACACCATGCATGCATGCACATGAGAGAAAGAGTGAGCAGGATGAGAGAGTGGGAGGCAGGACAGGGAAACATAATCCAATGGACAGGGTACATAAGACAGAACATGTTGATGGGCTCACTAGCCTTCAGTGTGTGTGTGTGTGTGTGTTTGCTGAAAGCATGGTTTTATAAAAGCTCATAGGTCAAGTAGGAAAACATGGTTCAGCTCAAGAGGCTTGTATACCTTGCATACATGGCAGAGGAACTGGGGAGAAAGGGAACAGAGGCAGAGATGAAACCAATATGGGGAAGAATACATACTGATTAATCCTATAAAACATTTTAAAATACCATAAACATTGTCACTGTTTTTGTGATGTAAATAATTATCATTTGAACAATGTCCCACAACCTTTGAAATAACCAAAAGACAAAGGGCTTTTAATATACAGACCAAAGAAGCAAATTTATTAGTTGAAGGATGATTCTTACAATCTTTTCCATAGATGTCAGTTAAGTAACAACACTGACTCTAGCGTAATGAGCCAAATAAGTTCACCTTGGCACTCTTTCTTGAGTCTTCAAGCTTGCCGACCAACAGATTATAACTTAGAAGTTGCCTACTACTCTTGAAGGTTAAACTCCTATTTCTGAGCTTATTTGTTTTCCTAAGTTTAGAGTGGTAGATTATTTTTTTTTCCTTTACATACTCTCCAATACAAAGCAAACACTAATAGGCTGAAGGAATCTTTTCCCTCCCAGTGTGTGTACGCATGCATGCCTATGGTCAGAACCAATTTGCTTTTAAAGTCTACTACCCTATAAAGCAGGGTAGTAGACTTTAAAAGGTAGTAGAGATGTGGGAAGGGTACTGAGAAGACCTGCTGGATTGAAGAGACAGTGCACAGCTCAGAAAGCCAGCACATCTGTAGACCGTGTGTGTGGGAAGGAACTGAGACAGCTCTCACCTCGACACGCAAGGCATGTGAGACAAACAGACTGGGAGTCTCCTCCTGTGTCTCTTGCTGACAGAGGATGCATGCAGACATAGGGATGACGAGGTATGGGGTGATAAGGAGTCTCATTCTCTTATAACCCTGTGAGCATCATCTATGTGTGGCATCTGGGGGTGGGGAGAGTGTCATCATAATAACCACACCTATAAGAAATGCATTAAGAACTCTCAGCCCTGGGTGATGCTGGGTGAGAGAAAAGGGGCATATGACTTGTGTGTGGTTAGTAGTGGGGGCAGTCACTCTCCTGTAGACCCTTAAGTAGGAATGGGATTTTAAAAGTACATACTCCAGCTGGGCATGGTAGTACACACCTATAATCCCAGCAGCTCGGGAGGCTGAGTCAGGAGGATCGCGAGTTCAAAGCCAGCCCCAGCAATGGTGAGGCGCTAAGCAACTCAGTGAGACCCTGTCTCTAAATAAAATACAAAACAGGGCTGGGGATGTGGCTCAGTAGTTGAGTGCCCCTGAGTTCAATCCCTGGTACCCCCTCCTCAAGAAAAGTACATACTCCATCATTCAAGGCAAATGGGAAAGTGAACAGGTCAGATGCCTGAGACTACATGTGCATGCAGGTATACAAGCACAGCCGCATATAAAAAAGCCTCAAGCCCAGCGCTCCCTGTGCTGTGTAATGAATGTGTGAATAAAGAAAAGATATAACAAGAATGTTTGCTTTCCTGCAAACTACATGGGTGGGAGTGGTGTTTAGAAAGTTCCCTCTCTTATAGTCAAGACATACGAAAGGATGAGTGGGGGCAGATGGTTATTCACTCAGGCTCTGCATGTGAGAGGGAGGGAGGGAGGGCACAAGCAAGGTTCATTCACCTGCAAACCTTCAGTGTGTATGGGGGTGGACTGCAAAATTCATACTCCGACATCTCAGGCAGTAAAAAAGCAGGTTGGAGAGTGGGAGTGTGGTGGATCTACGGCTGAAGGCTTGTTCATCTGTGCATTTTGTGAGCATCTGCTCAAGAGAAGGTTTACTCTGTAGATATATGTAGATGCCCACATAATAGCAGCAGAAGAAGGGGTGAGGTAAGTGGCAAGGGTCCAGTGAATGTATCTGATAAGTGTATACTCCTGTGTACATGTGAGCAGGAATATGCAAACAGGAAATGGAGCTAAGGCTCCCACACACCTCCTACATATGTGTCACTTCAGAAGCCCCATGTAGTCTCAGCTTTGGAATTCCTTGTTCCACCATCAATAGCTGTGTGTAATCTCCCTATGTCTATATTTCCACAAAACAGGATGGCAGTAGTTCTTGATTTTTAGGGTTGCACTAAGGATTAAACAGGACACCATGACCATTGTCAAAATCAGCACCTGGAACACTGTAAGTGCTAAATGTTAACATTCAGTGTTGGCATTAGATGCAGCAAAATGAGTCTCTTTAGGGAAATATCACTCAAAGATCTCCCATGAATGTCCCTGGCTCCAATTGTTCACCTTCATCTTTATCTGCTACCAGAAAGGAGTTGCTAAAGGCTGGTGAGTTCCAAAGTTTATGTTCAACAATGTAGAGCTAAGGGAGAGAGAAAGAGTATTAAGAAGACAGACATACAGATGGAATCTTCAATTTTAAAATGTTTGTTATCATTTAGTAGTAAAGGAAAGTGTGGTAAAAACAAACTGGAGACTGAGAAGGCTGTAAGTATGTGTTGAGGAGATGAGTAAGGTAATAAGCAATGGTATAAAGAGTAGGACCACACAATAGAGACACATGGGACTGACACCACTTGTGGAAACGTGTAATCAACAGAATAAGCCAGAAAAACTAGCTCCTGAAAAATTCTTAGATAAGGTGCCCAGAGGAGTCAGAAAAACCCTAAAAGGGAGACATACATTTGGGGTTTGGTACATACAATGTGTTTGCTGTCCTTAAGGAGCTATAAGTGTCTACCTCAAGTAAGAGTCCTATGAAAAATTCTCTAAGATACTATCTAACTATGAGACTTTATGCACACTGAGAAAGGAATTAAGCTATGTAAAAGGATATATTGAATGACTGACACAAGGCAACAGATGCAAAATGCAAGAATTTAGAGAACAGAGGTTGCTATAGACCAGATGGGTCAGAGGGAAGAGCAACCAAGAGGATGCAAAAGACAAAGACAGGTCAAGAGAAAGAGGAGGTGGAGGAGGGTATTCTAGAAGGGAAGGAGGAACACACCTAAAGGTACTACCTAAGAGGTCACAAATAAACCAGTTTAGCTGGAGTGGAGAGTTCTGCCAGGGAGAAGAGGGTGAATAAGGTCAAGGCCATGCTGTAGTCCTTAAATGCTGCAATAATGAGTTGGACTATCACTGTGGTAAGCCACCTCTTAGGAGAGGATTTTAGGTGGCTCACTGGCATTATTTCTCTTAGTTAATGTGGCCATTTGAGTGTGAAGAGGAATAAAGTAAAACTAATCTCAATTCATACTTGTATGAAGTTTATTGCTTAGAATAAGATTAAAATAGTTATTTAAACTGTTAAAATTAGCTGATTTTTAAATATTTTTTAGTTGTAGATGGACACAATATTTTTATTTTATTTATTTATTTTTATATGGTGCTGAGAATGGAACCCAGTACCTCACACATGCTAAGCAATTTCTCTACCACTGAGCCACAATCCCAGACCAAAATGAGCTGATTTAAAGGAAGCCAGCAAATTCAGGAAGACATGAGGATTTTGATGATACACAGTATGCAAATGACTGGCTGGCTGTGAAACAGAACTACAGGCAAGGGGTAATCATCAAAGTTTCTTAAGTTGGAGAATAAATGTCTCTTTGGGAAGTTTGGTCTAGTGGCAAGTAGAAATATCGATTCGGCACTGGGAGAGCAATTTAAAAGTTCAGCTCTCAATATAGCAAGAGGAAGAAGATGGGGGAGGGTAGGGGGAGGGAAAGGGAAATACTGGGGACTAAAATGGATCAAACTATGTTATATATGCAGTTATGAATATGTTAAAATAAATCCCACCATTATGCAACTATAATGCACTAATAAAATATTTTAAAACTTAAAATAAATAAAGAAGCAAAAAAGAAAGCTCAGGTTTCACAATCTGTAGATGAGAGCATTCAGGAGGGCCTGAACTAGCTTGAATAGAAGTGAGAACACAAGGGAAGTTGAAGGCGGGCAGGGAGAGGAGTGATTCAATAGATTTCAAGAACAGGAATTGGCAACTCATTTTATGCAGTGTTTTATGAAGATGAATCTTGCGACAGTCTTTGGAACAAGGCTTGAATGGGGATGATCGCTGAGGTAATATAAATGAGCATGAGGGACACTTTCAACAATCTACAGGACTTGGGTAATCAAGCTTAGGCATTATTACATCTGAAAATGCCAAGAATTCCAGCATTAACACAGACAGATA
The DNA here is from genome assembly GCF_001458135.2 of Marmota marmota marmota. NCBI lineage: Eukaryota > Metazoa > Chordata > Mammalia > Rodentia > Sciuridae > Marmota > Marmota marmota. The sequence continues at coordinate 716,357 of NW_026000253.1, forward strand.
ATGGCTTGAGCCCAGAATTAGGTATGTGGGGGTCTTAGCACCCTTCACTGAAATGGACACTTGTATTGTAAAGCACTAAACAACAGCATATTATGTGGTATACAGATACCAAGAGATTTAATATCCTTTTGCTACCCTTGGTCTTGGGCAATCTACCTATGCTGTGCTAATGTTCCCAACATGAAACACTAATATTTTCTTCATTTCCCAACCCCTGTAACTCTAAATTCAAGACATAACACATGATAAAACTGGCAATTGAGTGAATTTTATTTTATTGCTCAATGGAAATTTAAACAAAAACCCCCAGCAACTTGGAAGGACCTTACTCATGAGCTCAAGTCCCCTCTAAAAATAGACACAGTTACACCATTCATTTGGTACATAAACTTATTACATCTTGCCTCTTGGCGGACTGGTGGAATGAATAGATTCATTATCTCTTCGTTTATGCTTTTCTTAGGAGCTGTCAAGCTTCTGCACTCTACATTTCCTCCAAGAACACACTCTAAGAATGTCTCTGCTATGAATCGCTCACACAGCACTTACACACATCCTGCCTTGCATTTGAGTTATTTGCATTGTGCCTTATCTCTCCCTACGGGAAGAGACAGCCTGCCATTGCTAGGAGGCCTCAGATACAGGTAGAAGCTCCAAAACTCTTTGTGAAACAGATCTGTTTGCTTTTATGTTAAGTGCAGCTGCTCCCACTCTGTTTGAAGTATTGCCATTTCAAGGGCCCAAAAATGTCTTATCAGCAGCTATTTGAATTACTTCCCCTTCGCCTTTATTGCACAAGAAAGTATGGATAAAAACATTTACTAATTCAGGAAGATTTCAGGGTGTGTCAAGTTTAGGGACACACACTCTATCCTTCAGTCACAGTTCTAACTACCCACCCAAGGTGTGGTGGCTAACTGCTATGACAAATATTGCCTTCACCTTAGTCTGTAATTCCAAAATGTAAGCTTACAAGTAAGTCATGACCTAAATTTTGGTCCAAGAGATAAGATATATTGAGTTGAAGGTTAGTTTTTATCCTCTGAATGAGATAGAGAAGCAAAAACATATTAAACAATCTGCAGAACTGGATTCTTGTTCCAGTCCTGCCTTACTTGAGCTGAATCTGAAAAGCAAGTGGAGGACACTCATGCATCCTACTTCTTTTATACCAAAATCAATGTGAACAAAACCTGTTTGAGGCAGCTGGTAGAGAGAAAGCCTGCTGAAATGTTGTGGAAGAATTCATCTCATCTTGTCTTACTTTCAGGACCTACTGTTAACATCTTTTAAGAGAACACACATAAGCCTCCATCTTGTGTTGACCCTGAGGTTTATGCAGCAGAATAGAATCACAAGAAAGATGCTTCTAAGAACATCTATCTACCCTCTTGGAATAGAGTACAAGATTGAATAGGGGTGTATCAAATTCTGTATGTTTGGTTCTGTAAGTCGTATTATTATAGTGAGATTCTAACTTCCAGGGTAAAGGGAGCTTAATATACACTACAGTTAACACAGCTAAAAAGATTTGGTTTTGGTTTTTTTTTTTTTTTTGGTTCTGGAGATTGAACACAGGGGTCCTTAACCACTGAGCCACATTACCAGCCCTTTTTATTTTTTTATTTTGAGACAGGGTCTCACTAAGTTGCTTGGGGCCTCATTAAGTTGCTGAGGCTGGTCTCAAACTTGCAATGCTCCTGCCTCAGCCTCCCAAATCACTGGGATTACAGCACTTCTCCACCACACTGGGCTAAACAGATTTTTTAAAACTTCCTGCTCTCCTTAATTTCTTCTTTTAGCATTTGATATAAGGTGCCTCCTTAGTTCTTGAAAGCCCTCACCTTAGCTAATCTAGTACTTCATGGTAATATGGTTATCCTACTACCTCTCTATTTATCATCTTTGTTGCCACCCCTTCCTTCCTCAAGGTTCTAACTGTATCTAGTCCTCTAGCCCCTCTTGTCCCAAAATGCATCTCTAATCATCTCTCTCCAAATTCTATTATAGGTTTCAGATATCATGTTATCTAAAAATTCCAAATTCTAAATGTGTAAGTCTGCTCTCCTGTTCAAATCATAACATATTTCAAACCATTTGATACCTGCAACACATACCCAAAGCTAAGTCACTACTAATCCACAAAAACAACTTTTTCCCCTCAAATTCCCTGCTATCACCATTGCTATTTAAGGTGGGTAGTACTAGAGATTGAATTCAGGGACACTCAACCACTGAGCCAAATCCCCAGCCCTATTTTGTATTTTATTTAGAGACAGGGTCTCACTGAGTTGCTTAGCACCTCACTTTTGCTAGGGCTGGCTTTGAACTCACGATCCTCCTGCCTTAGCCTCCTGAGCCACTGCGATTACTGGTGTGCACCACCTCACCCAGCCCACCATTGCTATTTTGATCTTGCCTGCTTAGAAAACTGATTCTCTTTTGCTCCATCCTCCTTTATCCTTTGGATTTGTTACCAAGTCTGAACTTTCTTGTTTCCCATATTTCATTCATACTTATTCCTTTGCTTTCTATACCCACTCATCACAGATATTCAGGCCCTGATTACACCTTTTTTTTCAGTTATTCCTCTCCAAGTTCATTCCTATTATTGACCATATTCTGTTGCTACTCCCCCTCTGCTTCCCAGCTGTCTGTAGCCCTCTTCTATAGTCAAGCAAACTTCCTCATTGTCAACCTTCTACCAATGCCTAAGCAGACATATGTTTAGGACCACATTGGATTGTCACCCCTCCTTTGTACATGCCCAAGTATTAGCTATCTTTAAAGATTAGCTTAAGTTTCCTTTATTTCTTGCTATTCTCCCTTCCTAAACTCCCTTTGGAAAATGCTGCTCACTGCTTTATTGTATTATCATTCTCTACCACTACCCCTCCATTTTTTCTTTTCTTTTCTTTCTTTTTTTTTTTTTGGTACCAGGGAATGAATGCAGTGTTGCTTAATCACTGACCCATATCCCCAGCCTTTTTTGTATTTCATTTAGAGAAAGGGTCTCACTGAATTGCTAAGTGCATCCCCAAGTTGATAAGTGCCTCCCTAAGTTGCTGAGGCTGGCTTTGAACTTTTGATCCTCCTGTCTCCACTTCCCAAATCACTGGAATTACAGGCATGCACCACAGTGCCCAGTTCATTGTTTTGTGCAAATTAAGCACAAGAGAAAACAGGGATTGTCAGGATTCTCTGACAATCTCCTCCTCAATGCTGGACACATAATGGGTACTCAAGAAATGCTTTGGGAGTATACAATGATTTCAGTTCAAACTGAGCTATTTAATTTTAAAACCTCTGCTCATGTTTCATTTCTCAGTGATCATATACTGAAATCTAGAAGAGCTCATGAGAGTCATGACACTGTTCCCTCTTCCAATTCCTCTCTTGCTTTGGATTTTAATACATGAAAAACATATATTACACAATACTAAAAAATCCACAATTTTAGAACTGTGGTAACAAAGGACCACAAAATCCAGCTATATACTTCCCTTACATGTGGAAAATCTGCTCCCCACCCCAGCATTCAGGTTAAAACAAAGCCCTTAAATTAAAAAGCAAGGACAACCGGAAACCCTTCCTCTCCAGGTCTCTGGGGAAGCACTGCTCTGAGGCTGACCCTGGTGGTGGGGAAGGTGGGTGTGGGGAGGAAACCTTAAATGCCTAGAATAGAGAGCTCAAGCCAAGGAAGGAAGAGACCCAAATCTACTGGGGCTCAGCACATCGCTCTTGAATGCCAGAAGTTCATAGGAGTCTTGCTTCCTAACTTGTCTTACTGGATTCTTCAATCTGTTTAAACTATTGTATTACTTAACCCATCACCCAGCCACCAAAGAACAAGTTCTCCCTAGTTAGCTGAAGGAAACAACAGCACGCCATTCTCATACCCTAGCATATTCTGCCTAGTAGGAACTGCAACAGTTAGTTTTTTGTGGGCCAGCAAAACTTAATTAACTACTTTATAAATGAAGAAAAAATTATAGTCCCACATATATGCAAACCTCTGTAATTGCAACACATCCCTTAATTAATCATAGGAGCAAGCAAATTACTTACATTAAAGCAACCTTAAAAAAGTTGCTGGTGCTTGCCTCAAGGTTAATGTAACATTGAGGAAAGAAATTATAGCTGGGGGAAAATGAAGAAAGCAACATTCAGAACACTCAGCATATTGTCCCAGCAAAGTGTTAGTCGAGCTGCAAGAGACTAGCTGTGTGACCGTTTTTCTCCTTGACATAAACCACTGAATGATACTTAAGTGTTTCTTCCTTTCCTAAACAGAGATCATGTTGATCCTCTGTAGATCATCGCTGGGAATTTTAACATGGGTGTTGATTACAATACCAACCTTACAAACCACATAGGACCTTTCAGAAGAACACAGGCAGGTTTCCAACTTCAGGTACTTTATGTGGGCTGTTTCTAATTCTAGGGTAGGACAAAAAAAATCCTATGTCAAAATTCATCTTTTCCAAGCTCAAAGAAAGTAGCATTCCTGGGAAAATGGGAGCTTTTTTGCTATTTTTCCAAGCTGGAATTTGGGTAGTTAAAAGAAATCATTTAAGGATATATAATATTATGAATTACAAAGTATAAGTAATAATCTATGTGCAGAGGTGCTATTCATTTGAATAGTATATAATGTTATACATATATGCACATACGTATGAGAAAGAGAGAAACACTGAGACCCTTTTGCAGATTCTATGGCACAAATCAAGAAGATGTAGCCAGCCAGCTCATAAATTTCCCACTAACCACAACTAAATATAATTCAAAACACCTGGAAATCTTTTTCTAAAAAAATAAATGAACTGAAAGACCCTATAGATTTGAGCAGTTGTCAGAATTTGTGCTGCCAGACAGATGGCGTCAATGCTCTTAGGACAATGAGACAAGTCAAAGGCTTAATTCATTCAACTGAGCAGCACCTCTCCACATGGATTACTATTTACACTTCATAACATACACTCACACTAATGCCATATGTTTAAGAAACCATCATTGGGGCTGTGGAAGAATGGAAAGAAAGTTCTCAGGCAAATTTTCACCACTCTTGGTTACACGAGTATGTTCATTCTGCAATAAATCACTGAGCTGTAAATCTGAATTTGTGCACTATTTGTATGTGTATTATATCTTAATAGAAAAAGTTTTAAAACTTCTCAGCATCCTTTGTCCAAAGTAATAGCATTATTAAACACCTTGCCATACAAGTGCTTAAATGGCATAGCATTCATTAAATTCACTGGTTAAGATGGAAATACAATTGCTTATGGACTACTGACTGGCACATGGACAGTAAGAACTGATCCCACAACTAAATACATAAAGGAGAAATTATTAATTGAACAAGAAATGTGCAGACTGTATGGCTCAACTTGAAATAGGTTAACTAGGCAATTTCCAGAATTTTGGGCAATGGTAATACTCTCTCAGTTAAAATACTTTCTCTAGGGGCTGGGGTTGTGGCTCAGTGATAGAGTGCTTGCCTAGCATGTGTGAGGCACTGGGTTCGATTCTCAGCACCGCATATAAATAAACAAATAAAATAAAGGTATTGTGTCCATTTACAACTAAAAAAATTTTTTTTAAACTTCCTCTACACTCTTAAGGGAAAAAAGCACTGAATAGTGTGTGTGTACAGAAGCTGGGTAAATAAAAAAACAATTCTGAAGTTTCACAACATTCACAATGTGACATTCCAGGGAATCATTAAATCAGGGCTGAGAATAACTAGTGTGAATCAGCAGAAAATGTTTATGAAAGGCACCATATCCAAATCAAAGTCTGTGCCATGGTCAACCCTATATAGTGTCCAAAGGATTATGTAACAGTGCAATGTTGGGAAATGACTTCTTTGTATGGGCTCAAACTACAATCAATCAACTTATACTTTCTAAATGCATGTTTTAATCAAGTGCCTACTATGTATTGTGGAAGACATGTTTTTGGAGGGGAGAAAAATAAGATATTTTTATTTGGACAGATTTATTCATAACCTATATGTACTGGGGATTTATATGGCTAGGTGCTAGGATAAAATATGTGCATTTGGGGGGAAGACAAATTTCATACCCTTTAGGATATCAGGCTATTTGGGAAGTCAAATAAGAATTGTTAAAGAAAAATAAATATGGTATTTAATCAAGTGTTGAGCATTATGGCATTCAGTGAACCTCAGAGCAGCAGGAGTTCAAGGAAGGGGTCCATTCAATTCAGCTTCATATAGTTGTACGTTGAAGTATACAGACTGGGCAATCAGACTGCTGAAAGAGAGAGTGGCCTTTCAGGCTAGAGCAGAGAGTCTCAGCAAAGGGCCAGGAGGAAGACTAGTGTTACTCACAGTGTGGCCTGAAGACAGGCGCTAGTTCCCAAACTCCTTATTATTGGTGTTTATGGAGACAAGTGCATAAATTAACAAGCATTTTAAGAACATTTACAGTGATCTGAGTGATTTTGTCATATGAATCTCATAGTAAATGATGAAGTTTATATCTTCCCTGTCTTTATAAATTCATTCTTCTCATGATTTCATTGTATTTTGCAAAAGTATTAATCTATGATGGTTTATAAGTTAAAAAATAAAATAAAAACTGTGGGTATTTCAGCACAGCTTTTTCAAGAAGCACTGATCAAGGAAAGTGATGTATCATCTGATTGATTGGAGGGGCTGGGGTGTGCGAGAGAGCTGGGGAGGTAAAGATGGATAAATGAGGTGAGGTAACATGATCAAGGCCTTGAAATTCAAGCATATGGAGGAATTTCTACTTGAGACAATAAGCATTAGAAAGTCATTCTAGGTTCATGAATAAGGAAGTAACACAAAGAAAGAAGTTATTTTATAAGACAGAGTCTGGCAACGGTTTGTTGGTTTTGATTGGAACACAGAACAGTCTCTCAGAGCATAAAGGGATTTGAGTAATCTGGAAATACGATGAAGAGGCTGAACCTAATACACCCCTGACCCAGGGTGATGAACCACAGTATTGGAGGACAAGGGGCAAATTTTAGATCTGCTGGTTATCTGGGGGTGAAAAAAAGGAAAAACAGGACTCCCAGGTTTCTTGCTGACACAAAAGGATCTTGCCTCTATAATAGGAAAAGCTAAGTCTTGACTGAGGATAACAAGTAAAGACACACTGGTAAGGAATGTAGGGGACCCAACACAATGACTTAGAGGATAAAGGGGTTTTTCTGGGAGGTGGAGTGATAACAAGGGGTATAAACACAGGAATCAGGAAATTTGGAAGAATATCACTTTAAACACTGAAACTCATCAAATCTTTGCAAACTTTAAACTAATCCATATAATTTCTACCCTGCGATTCCTTTGTATTATAATGAGTATACTTTAAAATGGCGTCTGCCCTGCTTCCTTTGGCTTCCTTCTCACAGACACAGGCAACAGAATGTTATCTGAGATTTAACAGGCCCTAATTAAGATGTCCCCTCTACTTGGGGACTTCCAGAAAGAATGTTTTATGATGCCTCAGAAAGAAAGTCATATAAAGTTTGCAATTATAACATCAGTGGCCTGTGAATATTCAGTTGGTGGTACATAAGTATTTCCCAGGACATTTTATATGAAAGGCAGTAATTCCCACCCCCTTGCCATACTTATGCCTGTCAGGGGTTGATTCTTATATATTTAATAAGCAGTATTTAACAAACTACATTTATACAAGTATATTGCTGTTAGTGATGTTCCAAAAGCATAAACAGATACATTTCTCCCCAAATCTGGATAAGAGTAGGACTTACCAAATAAGATATTATCTATCTTTTATGGAAACTGCACTGTTTACCCCTCAAAGGGGCTGGGGTGGAAGATAACAAAATACCTAAATCTGAGAAGACTACCAATAACTTTGGACAAACTTAGAAGATAACAAAAGACTTATGTGGCTGTAGTATCCTAATACTTCTAGAACTTTCAATAAGCAGGAGATATCAACATATATTGTCCAATGAAATATTTCAGGAACACAGGGCAGGTGGGGTGTCTATAAAAATAATAATATATCATCTCAAGAGTGTGTTGATAATATAAGCTTAGCACTTGAGCTTTGGGCTTATTCTATGCTATGTGCATTGTTCCTGGGCTTGCTCTGCATTTTTCCTTATTGCATAGTTTTCTGATTTTGAAGAGTATGTAGTCCAGCAGCCTTTTTCCAAGTCAGTGCAAGTGTATACTCCTTAGACCAGCATTATCAAAACTGTGATTTATGGAACATCTACTTCTATGAGATGTTTCTACATTCTCCTTTAAAAAAAGTATGATTGCCCATGGTCAACAAAAATGAATTCTACTGTCATGTATACTTAAAAAGAACCAATAAAGTAATAAAATACAAATGAAAAATTCAATAAAACCAATAAATTATATTTAAGCTACTTCAAACAATGAATGGGAAATATACTGATATATTAAAGGCCCTGAAAAGTCCTGTAATAAAGAAATTTATTAACTCTTTCAATGAACTCATCATTTTGGAAATGATCAGCTAATGGAGACAGAAGGTAGATTCCTGAGTAATTTCTGGGATAACTGACTCTGTTTTCTTAACTAAAAATGAAAAAGTGGAAAATAAGATAATATAAAAATCTATCTTGAAAGGTTTACCACATACAAATGAGCTAAATTGCATATCTGCTAACATAAAGATTAGAAGAGCCAAAGAAGTTTTAAAATTTAAACAAACACGCCACACACACACAAATTCTTACATATGTATGACTAAGGAAAGAGCAATTTAATTTATGTCCTAGAAAAAAAATTCCATGTAGGTGTTTTTAAAACAATGTTAATTGTTCATAATAGAGGAAAAGACCAAATAGGACAGTACAAAATGCCAGGCATCTGGGCTGATGGCAAGAAAAGAACTCACTTAAAATTAAACACACCAGTTTTCATTATAGAATAATAAGTATTATGAATTTTAAAAAATCAAGAAAACAATCAATGATTGTTTTAAAATCAAGCCAGGTCCAAATGAAAAGTTTTGTAGTATTAAAAATAGATTATCAAAGTTACAACGATAGGATGAAGACAGCAGTAATTAAGATAAAATGAAAAACCAGAAGAAAAACAAACAGAACAAGATGGACAGTCTACTATGTACATAAAGAAAGTCTACAGTTCTATGTGGTTTTTAAAATTACTTAGATTATAGGTAAACATTATATTATTATTATATTATTATTATTATTATAGGTTGAGCATCCCTAATCTCAAAATCTGAAGTGCTCAAGAACCAAAACTTTTGAGTGCTGACATCATGCCAAAAATGGAAAATTCTACACCATGCAACTTTGTGTCATGCACAAAATTATTAAATCTATTGTAAAATTCCTTCACTATGTATATAATGTGTATACGAAACATAAGTGAGTTTTTATTTAGACTTTAATCCCATACCCAACATACCTCATTATTTATACACAAATGTTCAAAAATCTGAAAAAAAATCAAAAATTCAAAATCCTCTGTTCCCAGGCATTTTAGATGGAGAGACGCAACCTATATTAGAAATAAGTGAATCACTGCACATAGCAATAAGAAATTGAAGCAACACAATAACTTAAGGAAAGTTTTCACATCATTAAACCATTCATCAAATTTACTAGAGTATGATTTTTTTTAGAAAAGAAAAAAAAAACATTGCTAAGTGAAAATATAATGCCAAATTTTCAAATTTTATGCAGCATTTAAAAAATAATTATAAGTTGGATTAAATAAAATCTGACTCTGGTTATAAAAACACATGTCAAAAATATCTGCTGCTTTTAAACTTGACAATGCAAATAAGAAGGGCAAGACATTAGTCACAGAATCTGAACAAAACAGCAAATTTTAAAACCAAAATCAAAAAAACAAGGACATTATAAAATGATAAATTTAGACACCACAAAAATGATTTGTATTGTTTCTTTTTTGTTTTTGTTTTTTGGTACTAGGGATTGAACCCAGGGACACTTTACCACTGAACCACTAGACCTTTTTTTTTTTTTTTTTTTTTTTTTTTTGAGACAAGGCCTTACTAAGTTGCTGAGGCTGGCCTTGAACTTGCCATCCTTTTGCCTCAGCTTCCCATGTAGCTGAGATTGTATACAGGAGGGTGCCACCACACATGACTGCCACAAAATGGTTTTTAAAATATTCAGTAATTAAAAATCACACGATTTTTTTCCAAAATTAAAAAACTGGTTAACTCAACAAGACAGAGATAATCACAGCCTAGTTGGAGAATTATTCCATTATCTAAATATGGGGAATCAAATCAGCAATAAAAACAACAAACAATTCAATATGTCTAAACAAAACAATACACTACAATCATCAGATTCATCATAAGATTCAAATGAAAAACTTCGGGTAAATGTCCTTTTTAATAATAATTTATCATGAACACAAAGACATTCTCAATAAATATGAAAAGGCAAGATTTTTACAAAAAAAAAAAAGAAGAAGAAAAGGGATATAAAAATACAATCGGCAGGGAGCGGGTGCTGGGGTTGTGGCTCAGAGGTAGAGCACTTGCCTACCATGCGTGAGGCACTGTATTCGATCCTCAGCACCACATAAAATAAAATAAAATATATTGTGTCCCCCTATAACTAAAAAATAATTTAAAATAAAAAACAATCAGGGGCTGGGGTTGTGGCTCAGTGGTAGAGCGCTTGCCTGGCATGCATAACGCACTGGGTTCAAACCTCAGCATCACATAAAAATGAATATAAACAAAGGTATTGTGTACAACTAAAAAAAATTAAAAATACAATCAACCACATGCCTGTCATAATAATACTTATTATTTAAGCAACAACTGAATGAAGAAAGAAAGAACTGTTTAAAATATAGTGAATTCCTGCGCATGGTGGCACATGCCTGTAATCCCTGTGGCTTGGGAGGCTGAAGCAGAAGGATTGTGATTTCAAAGCCAGTCTTGGCAACTTAGCAAGACCCTGTCTCTAAATAAAATATAAAAAAGGGCAGGAGATGTGGCTCAGCTCCTGGGATCAATCCCTGGTACAAAAAAAAAAAATGAATCAAAATATATCTATAGCTCCACAAGCCTATTTTATGAAAGGGGTAATTTGAAAAACTAATAAAATTTATAAGCTGCTAAAACAATTAAACAAAGGAGAAAAGCAGACAAAATATTGACTTTAAAGATCTATTTTGATTGATGGGTACTAAGTTATAGATAGGAGCAACAAGCTCTGGTATTCTATTAGTGACTTTGGATGACAATAATGTATTATACATTTTGGAAAGCTATAAGAAAGGATTTTAAAATCCTCACCATACAGAATGATAATGTTTGAGGAGATAAATATGTTTAACCTTCTTTGGACATTACAGAATTTATATATGTATTGAACATTAATTACATGGCACCAAGCTAATCAGCACCATTTTATATATCAGTTAAAATAAATTAAAATTAAATTGATATAGACATCCAGTAATAAAAGATATATTTTAGTTATAATTAATGTAAAACCATTTGAGTTATTATGAAAGTCCATATGCAAATATGCTGAAAAATCACAAAAGGAATTAACTTTCTCAAAAGAAAACATAGCAAAAAAGTACCTAAAGAGAAATAAAGAATCTAAGCCTACTAAAAATAAATAATATTATCAATGAACTTCAAAAGAAACTAAAAAAGGTACTTAAAAGGTTCAAATATGAAATAAACAATGATCTCATTATGCAAATGCTTCCTAAGAGGGCTCTATCAAACTCATTTTCATGAGGTAAATGTTAGCTTCATTAGTAAACCTTAGGGCTAAAATATCAAAAGGAAAATTATAGATTTGTCTTATTTGTGGACATAGATGCAAAATACTAAATACAATTTTAGCAAACTGTACATTAACATTTTTAAAGAATTGTTCATCATGGTTAATTTGGATTTAGCCTGAGGTTACAAGGCTGATTTTAAATAAGGAAAATGTATCATGAGAAAAATGATAAAAATACAATTAGCTGAATAAATGATTTTAAAAGCTGAAAATTCAACTTTTAATTATAATTTAATAGTGGGAGAATTTTCTTTGAATATTATAAACATGATATATCTGAAAAAGCCAACATTCTTAAGAGAGACACATTAGAAATATTCATCTCAAAAACATAAAAAGAGAAACCTCACAAAGACATCTAGTGACTATTCTTAAAAATTAACCGTGCTAGAAAATTTGATCATTGCAATCAAATATGAAAAATAAAAAGGGCTAAAATAAAAGAGCCCTATTTGTACACTATCTAATTAATTATATAACTTTAAAAAAGTGAGATATTTGAGAAATAAAATTAATGAGTTCAACAGTGGGGTAAATTATAAGAGACCCATAAAATTCTATTACATTCCCATTTCCATAATAAACACTCTACCAAATACAAACTGGTCAGAAATCCCTATTGCCATAGCAACACACACACACACACACACACACACCCCTGACAATTACTCTGAGCACATATATTGTGGGGACTACGTACAACAAAAATGACAATTGGTTCAGTCCTTCATTTGCACCGTGATTGCTGAATCCCGTCAAGCAACTCTGTACTATTATAAAAATATGACATCCAAAAAGCTGGCCATCTAAATATAAAGTGAACAACAGTTCCTCAAAACAAGACATTAAAGACAGATGATTTGTATAAAAGGAATGAATGGAATAAAACACAAGTAAATGATTAGGAAATACCATATTCACCCACTGTGATAGGAAAAAAATAAATAAAGACAAAACCAAAGAACTACATGGCTATATGGATAATGAAGACATTCAAGAATTTTTTACATATTATCAACATCATATATACCAACCATTCAGATCCAGTACTCCCAGTTTGGAGACCAGGTCTCGCCCAAAATAGACATCTCCTCTCCCTCCAAAAGGGTGATTTGTACAAAAGATGTTTCTCATGGTTGTATTTAAAATATTTTTTTAAATCCCAGAGGTAGATTAAACCTATTCTGGTAGAGCATTTTTCCCCTCCACTCATTCTTCATTCATTTTGAGGGATACACAATGGATAAAACACGTAATCTATGCACCAAATTGCATACATTAATTATGTACAGTTTTTTTTGGAAAACAATTATACTTTAATAAATCTGGGGAAAACATGGAACTATCTGATCTCAAGGGATATGCATAGTATTATTTAATTTAGCCATTAAAATAAGTATTTCACATGGTGATGCATGGAAACAAATGTACAAAATGACAACAGTTGAAAAATATCTAATAATAAAAACAAAAAAATGCATACCCAGTTATAAAAAGCAATGTGAAAAAATGTTCTATGAGCGTGTAAATAGAAACAAAGGAGAAAAAAAGGAATTTGTTAAAAAAAACAGACAATAATATAAATAGGATTTTAAACATGTGAAATAGTTTTCTATGCACACACACAAGCTTGCACTGCAACTTTAAGAACGCTTTCAAGAACAAACTGGTGTTATTTAGCTCCTTTTATTCTAGAGTTCCATGCCTTAGAGGAGATCTGCCTTTACGTGTAAATAACTCAGGGTATTCCTCTTCTCCTCTCTCCTCTGTTTCATTCTTAATTGCCAATAACATAAAACTGATATACTTCTTGTAAATTACTTGCTGCATTTATTGAAAAGGGGGTTTTATGTTCTCTTTTCCTAATTTTAAAACCAAATGAATGGAACATGTTCTATTTCCTTACTTAAAAAAAAAAAAAAGTTGCTTTTTTCCCCCTCCTTGTAACTCTTGATTGAATTCTTTCAATGGGTCAGTGGCCCTTGATAGAATTTTTAAAATTATCCTATCCTGTTTTATATGATTCTATTTGGTGTATTATAAAAAGAAACTCTGGAAGCAGACATTAAAAGTCTGCATCAGGGGCAGGGGGCTCCTCTACTTTCATGTCACCCTTAGCCTTTCCAGACATTCAAAGGGATTTTATAATGTTTATTCTGAAAACTTCCAACTTCATTTTCCCTAAATGCCACCTGCATTAAAAGCAATGTTTTGTCTCCTCTGCAGCTCTGAAAAACAGCCCAAAATTAACAGGGCAAAGCAGAGAAAAAAATGAGCACGGGTGATAAAGGCAGTCAAAGTAAAAAGAGGAACTGCCACTAAAGCCAGGATAATCACCCCCAGATCCTCTCCAATACACAACCTACTGACTCTAGTTGGAAATTAAAAGCCCTAAGATTCAGAGGCAAAGTGTGCTGGGCACAAGGACTTAGACTAATTTCCTTAATGATGCCACCAAGAGTTTGGTGAATTGAATCCCATGAACATTTATTGTATCAGTGTGGCTTCACATTTAGCTTAAACACAATTAATTGTAGCCTGACTACATTCTTCTCTGAATCCTTTTGCTGTTCTAAAATTCAACAGCTGCTGCTCTCAGGCTGCTAGTAAGAGAAAGTAATAGACTTAGTAATATTTAGATTGAAACTCTGATTCTTTGAAAGACTTGACTTTTGCAGTTTAAAACTCTATCCAACAAATAAGAAAAAGAATGAAAACCTGCTAAGACTGAGGCGCTAACACAGGAGCGTGGAGAAATCAAATTTTAAAAAGCCACTGTGTCTTTTGGTGCAATTTCAACATAGAGTTTTGTTCATTTGATCATTAATTTTTGGCAGGGGTATAGTACAAGAGTTGAGTTTTCAGATAAAAATTGTAGATAAAGATGTAGATAAGGCTAAAAGACTGAGGAATGCATTAGCCATGAAATCAGAAATTAGAATTCAAGTGACTTTGGCTATGTGGGAGAATGGATAATGGGAAAAAAATTCACATGGTATCTTTGGATTATAGTATGAGAAATCACGGTTCATCAGGGAAAGGAACTTTTAATAAGTGCTATTGGGCAAATGGTTAAAACTCATTCCAGATGAGTTGAGGATTCAGAAAATTTTAATCATGAAAAGTGATAAGAAAATGGAATGAAATATTTATACTAGAAAATTTTATTGACACCAAGGCAAAAGAATGAATATCAACCATGCAAGATGAATATGACCAAATAAAAATAAAGTACATTATTCAGGCACAGTGTCACACGCCTAGAAGTCCCAGCTACTTGGGAAGCTAAGGTGAGAGAATCCCTTAAGCCCAGGAGTTCAAGGTTAACCTGGGTACATAGCAAGACCCTTCTCAAAACAATTTTTAAAGCCATTTTTTCATTCTAAAAAGAAAATCCATTTAAAATGAAGTATATTTTAAAACTACAAAGCTTACAAGGAATGCAATACAGAAAAAAGAAGTCATAATTTCATAGAAAACTAACTTAATATAGAAAATAATAAAGTTCTGTTACAACCTTATAGCTAATATTAGTTTCCTCTGGAAAAAATGGCTAAAAGATATTTAAAATGTACTTTCAAAAGCATATTAGGCCACTTAAAACTATTTTGTTTTACCTATATTATAAAAAGAAACAAAGCTTTAAACAGAGCTGAAAAGATTTCTTTTTGTTAGATGTTCCTAAAAGCATTAGATTTTAAATGTTATTTTAACATTGTAACATAAAACTAAGGGAGACATACACAGACATAATTAACTCAGCATTTCAAAAATCATGAATATCTGTCTTTACTCTAAATACAGTAGATAGTACTAGACTTTTAAGAGGACTAATTAGAAGTCATAAAAAAGCAGTTTCGATATGGAAAAATTATAGAAAAAGTGGAAAAAATATAGCTGAAGAGGTAAAGCCAGCAGAGAGGTTGAAATTTTTTACAAAAATGTTGGTCAAAGGGTATAAAATTTCAGTTAGACAGGAGGAATAAATTCAAGAGATCTATTGTACAACATGGTAACTATGATTAATAACAATGTCTCATCTTGAAAATTGCTGAGAGTAAATTTTAAGTGCTTTTGACACAAAATAAGTATGATATGTTAATTAGCTCAATTTAGACAAAATGTATATATATATATATATTTAAAAACATCTTGCTGCATATGATAAATATATACAACTTTTAAATTATTTATTTTTTTCTTTTTAGTTATATAGACCACCTGGATATACCCTAACATAATCACAAAAGCAATGAACACACCCCACTGCGGTTCAGTCACCAGCATACCCCCCCCGTACCCCCACTCCCCTCCCTCCACTCCAGTGATCTCTTTTCAGTCCATTTACAATTTACTTTTTTTTTTTTAATTAGTGTGTCTTGTAGATACACCTGATGCTGGGACCCACCGTGCCACATCTATGTTTGGTCAGATTCATTCCACTGTTCTTCATTTCCCTGTCCCTTCTTCCTCTTCCTCCATCCTCTTTTTGTCAATTAAAATAAATCACTCACCTGAAAGTTTACCTAATATTGAAGGAAATTTTTGAATGTTATGAACACACTGAAAAACAAGACGAGCAGGTATGATTGCCTGAAAATGAATTCTATTTTGTTAAGTAGGAAGAATGGACAGATTCAACACAGGTAAAAAGCTTCAGAACTCACAGAAATGAGCAATATTTGAGGATATTTGTGGATGAGTGTCATTCTCTCAAAACAGCTTCTTCTCAAATGTTTTAAAATTCATCAACAGTTAAATAAACTCTGTTTGTAAAGGACTAAACTCTACCCATCAAAAGTGAAAAAAAAGACAAATGTGTGATCTGTTCTGGGAGATGTGAACTGTAGCAAGACTGCTAAAATAAAGATAGAACACAAATATATTTTTTGGCAAAAATGATGAGGATACAAAGAGATTATGGAGTTGTATAGAGAATTGGTATTTTGTGTGGGTAAGATACTGCCTTGTTTTCCTTTAAGGTGTTTAGTTATAGGATAAAGAAAAAGTTACAGTCTCTTCAACCATTTTCTGCTTGTTTCCCCTCATCCCCTCCAAAGTTAGCCCCTTAACCTGTGTTTCAATTATCTTCTGTTATCCCCTCCAGCAATCTGTCACTCTTCCACACACACTTTGCTCTTGCCCTAATCATCCACATTGTTTTTTTTGTTTGTTTGTTTGTTTGTTTGTTTTAAGTCTACCATTTTGGGCGAATCTACAGGCCAAATCTACCTTCTCAACATATTATATTCACTAAAAACAGTGCACACTTAGATTAAATAGAAGTTAAAATCATTATGTAAAAACTGTCAAAAGCAATTTCAATATTGACAGGAGCTATAAGCAGAGACAATTAATGTGGACATGCTTTAAAAAAAAAATCAAGACTGATCCTGGGTTCAATTCCCAGCATCAAAATTAATTAATTAATTAGTTAGTTAATTAAGACTCTTAAAGATAGGAAATGAAGACTTACATTTAAAGAAAAGGGCTGTTGGTGTTCCTCAGGGGTAGAGTGCTTACCTGGTATGCACAAGGCCCTGAATTCAATCCCCAATACCACTTAAAATTTAAAAAATAAGATAGAGTAAAGAGCACACTTTAAAGTGTTTTCCTGTTGGCTAGGATCAAGGAAAGTTGTAGGTATATTGTATTTCTAGAGGAAGTCTTCAACATACTCTGTCTGATCAAACACTTTTATTTTATAGATGAAGACACAGGCCCAGGGCCTTGTGAGCCATGGCTAACATCAATTGAGCCCACACTTTGCACCAAGTAAGTGCTTTACATACAACCCCATGCACAAACCTCAGTACAATCCCCATTCAACAGTTTAGGAAATGAACTCAAAACAGTTAAGTACTTTCCCAAAAGTAGCATGGGACAAGCTGCATAAAATTCAGGACCCACTGTAAAATGAAACAGTGGGATTCCTTGTTCCAAAATTATCAAGAATTTCAAGATAGTGACGGCAGATCATTAAACCAAGAGCAAGGTCCTTCTGAGTCCCTGGCCTCATGGGGCTGCACAGGTCATGTGCTCACAAAGTCAATGCTGGATATACAGTCAATAAAAGTTTTACAACTGGAAATTAATGCAATTCCCGCATACCTTCAAGTCTTTATGTACATACCCACAACATTATTCTGTATTGTGGGGAATTTAAGGGATCAGCTTACCCAAGGTCACACCGTTGGTTTGCAACAGAGATAAAATCTGAATGCAGGGAGCTTGACTCCAGTTGCCCATGGCCACAAAAGAGCCTTTTGCGCCCTGTACTTCTTCCAGGTGATTGAGATCAGCTGGTTATGGGCAACTGGAGAGGAGCAGCTGTCACCATCACAGCTGAATCGGCTCATGGCTGCTGGTTGGCCCAGCCCTGCCCACCACCTGCTCTATAACTCTAAAAAAAGCTTTGTACTGCCTAGGCTTCTGGGGAGGGCGGCAGAAAGAGGGACTAGGAGATGGGGGTGAGGGTGTTCTTCCCATCTCTTCCCTATTGTTTGCCTCCCCAATCCTCTATGGGAGGAATCTGGACACATATCTTTAAAAAGTTCACTTATCCTGACGTACAATCTTGGGTAATGACCACTGATTTAGTCTACTAAGGGGAGGAATGAAAGATTCACCATAGAAATTATGCTAGACTTGGAGAAAAACATACCACAGTTTAGAATTCTAGCACCAACATGTGATGTCAGACTCTGGACATGTTGGTTCACTTCACTGAGCCTTAATTGCCCTGTCTATAAACAAGCTATACCATCAATTTCCCTGTGTTGCAAAATGGGCTTAGATCCACTGCACTGTGCCCCCCCCCACACACACACACACACACACACACGAAGCTTTGGAAAGAGAGAAAGAATCTCTGTGCACAACAGTTGCTTCAAAAAAAACTTGTATTTTCTATTTTAGGAAGCATCTCCTTAACATACTCAATTTGTAAGAGCAACAAATCCCTAACCCCAGTACCTGTTTCAACTCCACCTCTCTCAAAACAGATGTGCTTGAAAATCCTTCCTTGTTCCCCTACCTCAACTCAATAAAAAATTTCTTTAGAAACTAACAATTCATGGCTGGGGTTGTGGCTCAGAGGTAGAGCACTTGCCTAGCATGTGTGAGGAACTGTGTTCGATCCTCAGCACCACATAAAAATAAAAGTATTGTGTCCACCTACAACTAAAAAAATATTTTTTCTTTTAAAAACAAACTAACAATTCAATCCAAGTGAACAATCCAAATAATGTGTAAAGAATCCCCAGAGTGGCTCTGAGATACCACTTTGGAGATCAATTTATTGTGATGCAAGCTCTTCCCCCAACGGGGGAATTGTCTAATCTACGTCCTCACCTTCCTTAATGAGGCTTAAGAAAAAAAAAACAAAAAAACTTCTGTTCAAGTTGTGTTTTTTCCTATTTTTCTCAGATAACAAAATTAACCTAAGTATACCTACCTGCCTTACTTTTTCTTGAATCTCAGATTCCATAAAACAACCCTCTCCCCAAGGAGAACAAATTGGCAAGATCAAGTTTACCTTCACTGCTAAAACAAAGTGCTGCTTACTGCTCTGTCATAACCTCTGAAAATGCCTTGATATTTATTGTGACAGCAAAACACTCTACTGTAAAAATATTTATATACATAGAAAACCCTGAAGAAAACACAAAAAATATTAAGAGCTGCTGGGTTAGAGGTATATGAGTACTTGGTAATTTACTCCCACATGCCTAACATCAAATAGAAAGTTTACAAGTTGTTCTTTTGCACAGATGACTAGAAACTAAAAGCTTTCAAAACTGTCACTTTGTAATGACATCATCCTTGTCTCTCTCTATTTCAGAAGTCTTTACTATTAGTGGCCATCTCCATTCCCTTTGTCTGTTCTCATATTTAGCAACTCTCCAGGAATATTTGACAGCAATGACCACTTCACCCTGGAAACCACCACTTCTTGTGGATTTTTCTAACATTATTCCTTGACCACTCCTAGGCTAGCTTCTGTTGGGGTTCTGTTACCAACCAGCTTTTTCACTTTAGGCATGGTTCTCACACTTTAGTCTGCATCAGAATCCCCAGGAGGGCTTGTTTAAACAGAGTACTGGGCCCTAATCCCAGAGTTTCTCCACTGGTTTTGTGGTGGGATTCTAGAATTTTTCTTTCTAACAGTCCCCAAGTGATGCTGCCACACTTTGAGAGCCACTGATTTAGTTAAAAGAGAGCTGAACCAGATTAGACCTGGATTTCTGAAAACTGGCATTACTGACATTTTGGGCTATATAACTCTTTGTTGGTGGGGGCTGTCCTGTGCACTGTAGGGTGTTTCATATCATCCTTAACCTCTACCTACTATAAGCCAATAGTTGCCCTTAGCCATTTATGACAACAAAAAATATCCAGCAGAGGCAAAATCACCCCTGGTTAAGAGTCCCTGAGTTAGACTCACAATCAAGCCCTCTTTCACATAGTCTCATCAGAATCTTGGGATCTTCTTTCACTTCTTTTTTTTTATACACCCATCATTGGTGTGTCAAGTGAGAAGTAAGATCTGTCCTCTAAGCATCAAATAAGCACTATCTGGGAAACATCCTATGGAAAGAGTCTGAAATTTTAAATCAAGTCAAGGTGGGTCACTTCACTTCCACCTCTTTTAATCGCTGAGTGACTCTCATCAAATGCTTATACTCTCAGAGCCTTAGTGTCCTCATCTTTAAGTGAATTTAATAACATCAGCCTCATAAGGTTGTTGTGGAGCTAAACATGCTGTATTTAGCATTCCAGTGTTACTCAATAAAAGTTTCCTTTCAACATAGCACCCCTGGAAAGAGTAAGAATTATTCAGGAAAATGAACTGAAAGATCAGGTCACAGAAGGTCAATAAAAGCAAGGAGAATGACATAGATAGCCAAAGATGAAATTAAAATTTCTGTTGTTGTTGATATTAAAACTTGACATGTTGCATTTATACTAAACTAGAAATACAGACAGGCCCACCCAAGAGAAATGAAATCACAATTCTACCAAAATACATGTAGACAAATGTTTGTAGCACGTAAGAGTGAAAATAACACGAATTTCCATAAACAAAATGTGATCTATCCATATGATGGAATATTACTAAGAAATAAAAAGGAATGAAATACTGATACATGCCATTCTATGGATGGACCATAAAAACTTTATGCTAAGTGAAGGAAGTCAGACACAAAAGACCACATACTTTATGTTCCATTTATATGAAATATCCAGAATAGGCAAATCTACAGAGACAAAATAGACTGATGTTTGGCTGGGACTAGGGATTGACTACTAATGGGTAGGGAGTTTCTTTTTGGTAACACACAAACGTTCAGAAATTCATGCAAATATACTTAAAACTATCGAATTATATATTTTAAATGAGTGAGTTCTATGATATGTGAATTATATCTTAATAAAGCTGTTAAAAAGAGATACAGAGAATAAAAGAACAGCTAGAGAAATGGCAAAAATATTAATTATTTTGTCTTATATTCTCTTTGTGTAGCCCACACCAAGGACTGCTGATACCAACCAAAGAGAAATCGTCTGGTGATAAAGTGTCTCTGGCACTGGCAATGGCATGAGTTCACAGGCATTCCAGAGATATCAGTGAGGGGAAATCAAGAGGCAAGTATGTGTAGAAGCAAAGGCTATATGCTCTAGAGGAGTGCTTCTTAAACTATAAGGTGGCATCTTCTTCTCACAAGATTGCTGTGGCTTTAAAATGAAAGAATGTACTAGACACTTTGTAATCAGTAATGTGCCATATGAATGTTATAAAATCAAGTTAAACATTTCTGAGAAGGTGTGGGGGGTCATTCTGAGAGGTGGAAGGAAAATGACAGGAAGGTTTTCTTTTTCCTTCTGCTTAAGGAAAGGTTTAAGAAATGATCAGAGGGGCTGGGGGTGTGGCTCAAGCTGTAGTGCACTCGCCTGGCATGCGCGGGGCGCTGGGTTTGATCCTCAGCACCACATAAAAATAAAATAAAGATGTTGTGTCCACCGAAAACTAAAAAATAAATATTTAAAAAATTCTCTCTCTCTCTAACAAAAAAAAAAAAAGAAAGAAAGAAAAAGAAATGATAAGCCACTTCACCTCACTGAACCAGTGTCTTGAACTCTCTCTGTTGGAAGCATCTGGCATTTTTTATAATTTTACAATCTTAGATTGCTTTAAAACTCATAAAATATAAAAGTCATATGTAGAGAACTTATTCAGCAAAGGGATTTGGGTGTGGAAAAAGTATGGACTCTGAGGGAAAAATCCTGGGGCTGAGGCCAAGATCTCACACTTGCTGAGCTTTGTCTTTAGTGAATTCCTCAGTGTTTCTTCATATTTGATATAGTGGGGAAAATATATCTTGCCTGTGTCACGAGGATCCACTGAGCTGATACGGTGGTAACATTTTTGTCATCATCTGAATTGATTGCCTCACGACTTTTTTATTGCATACATCTGTCAGCAGAAAAGCATTTGTGTATGCACTCTCATGTATGTACAACTATACTACTATTATGCACAACATGAAACATATTAAAATCAGAAGGAGAAAGCATGAGATAAAAACAAATAGAATATTAGGATTTCTATGGTCGATGAGAAATAATCTTAAATTAACTAAAATTGATAACTATACTACAGTTGTGTAAGAGAAGCTCTCTATTCCTAATAAATACACAATCGTTTGAAGGTAAAGAATCATGAGATATACAGCTTTACCCCCAAGTGTCTCAGAAGATATGTGTGCGTGTGTGTGTGTGTGTGTGTATGTGTGTGTGTATATATATATATATATATATACACACACATACATACATACATACATATACATATATGCACATGAATGCCAGATTATGAAAATAATAATGCAAATGGGATAAAATACTAGTAATAGGTGGATCTGGGTAAAGGGTATGCAGAAAATGTTGGCAAATTTTCTCTAAGTTTAAAATTCTTTCCAAATCCCCCCTGCTTTTTAATTACAAGACCTAGTCATTAACTTGGTACTTCCAGAATGGCAGAATAAAGACCATGGCAGATTCTCTCCCCAGCAAAGCAACAATTTAACTGGTAAAAATTATTTTAAAATTATTTTCAAGTCTCTGGGGCTTTTACTAAGGGCATACAGAAAATGGAGAATCACACACTTGAGAAAGTCTATTCAATCTCAGCAAGAACACTGAGCATGGTTTGCATCTGAGCTATAATCTACTTCTTTTTTTTAACTTTGATTTTTTTTTTATAAATACACAACAGCAGTGGAATGCATTACAATTCTTATTACACATATACAGCACAGTTTTTCGTATCTCTGTATATAAAGTATGTTCACGCCAATTTATATCTTTATACATGTACTTTTTTTAATTGCAATTCTTAATACATATATATACCACAATTTTTCATATCTCTCATCACTTCCCCATTGTGTTATATACTCCATCCTGGATAGCCAAGAAGATGTGGGATCCTTCCCTCCCCCTGTTCCTAGTCTAAAGCTATAGTTTCACACCAAGATGGACAGGTTGCTGGTGTTTCTCATCCTTATCCACTGCCCCATTGTTGCAGAGTTATATCCCAGGCAGACAGGCAGGTACAGCCCAGAAGACCAAACCTCCCTTCCACCACCCAGCACAGCCTGCACCCCTAGGGTAGAAACTCTACTCCAAGTGCAGCAGACCAAGAACCCTGATCATGGTCACCCCAACTCTGTCCCGGGGCAGAGGCTAAAACACTTTTTATCATTAAAAAAACACTCAATAAAACAGATATATAACTCCCTCAACCAGATTAAAACCTATTTGAAAAACCAGAGTTAACATCATAATTAATAGCAAAGGACTGGATGCTAAAATCAGGAACAAGACAAGAAGTACGATCTTACACCTTCTATTCAGTACTGTACTGGAAGTTCTAGCCAGAGCGAATAGGCAGGAAAAATAAATAAAAGGCATCCAGATTGGAAAGTAAGTAAAACTATCTCTAAATACAGATGGCATGATCTTATATATAGAATATACTTACAAATTCACTAAAAATTATTAGAACAAATAAATGAGTTCAGTAAGGCTGCATTTTATAAGGCCAATATACCAAAAATCCATACATTTTCATACACTAGCAATGAACCTGAAATGTCATTAAGAAAACAATTATGTTTAAGATAATCAGCAAAAATAATAAAATACTTAGGAATAAATTTCACAGAAAAAGTACAAAATTTGCACTGTGAGAACTGCAAAACACTGATAAATTAAAGAAGACCTGCATTAAATGGAAAGATATCTCATGACAGACAATAACAAGTGTTGGCAAGAGTGACGCAAAACTAGAACCCTTAAACAACGTTGGTGGAAATGTAAAATGCTGCAGCTGCTTTGGAAAATAATTTGGCAGTTCCTCAAATATTAAAGAGTTATCCTATGACTGAAAATTCCACTCCTAGGTATACTGCCAAGAGAAATGAAACCCTGTCCACTTAAATCTTATACATGAGTATTCAGAGTAGCATTATAAACAAGAGCCAAAAAGTGGAAATACCCCAAGTGTCTATCAAATGATGAATGAATAAATAAAATGTGCTGTAGTCACAGAATTGAATATTATTCATCCACAAAATGGATGAAATATTGTTACCTGCTATAGTAGGTAGTGGATGAACTCTGAAAAAAATGAAGCTGAATAAAACAGGCAGTCAGACATGACCAGACATTCTATGATTTCATTTACAGGATATTTCCAGAATAGACAAATCTATAGAGACAAGAAGTAGAGTAGTTGTATCCTAGGGCTAGGGCAGGGATTGTGGAAACAGGAATTGACTGCTAATGGGTACAGAGTTTCATTCAGGGTAATAAACATGTTCTTAACTTAGATTGTGGTGATGGTTGTACAATTTTAAATATGATACAAACCATTTTAAATTATACATTTTAAATGGGGGAACTGCATAATATGTAAATTACACTTAAATAAAGTTTATTTAAAAATGTAAAATAAATCAATTAAAAACAGAAATCCTAGACTAGATTTAAATAGCAAGATTTTACTGACTATATACTGCCTACAAAAAGCCCACTTTAAAAATAATGACACAAATAAATTCAAAGTAAAAGGCTGGGAAAGGACACAGCATGCTAACACTAATCAAGAAGACTGAAAAGGCTTCATTAACATCAAAATAGATTTTAGAGCAAAGACTATTTCCAGGAATAAAAAAAGTCATAGCATGATATTAAAAGGAACAATTTATCAAGTGTTTCTAATAAACCTGAATGTGAAAGCACCTAACAAACAGGCTTCAAATATAGGCAGAAAACACTGGTAAAACTGTAAGCAGAAGTGGATAAATCCATAACATAATTATAGCTAAAAATTTCAACACCATTCTCACAACATTTCATAAAACAAATAGAAAATCAGAAAGGATGCAGAAAACTTGAAAAATATTAGCACACAACTGGACCTTAGTGACATTTATAGAACACCCCACCCAAAAGAAGCAGAATGTATTTTCTTTTCAAGTACACACAGAACACAGTAAAACAGACTATATTCTGGATCACAAAACAAGCCTGTTCCATTTTTCCTGAATAAATTTGAAAGAATTCAAATCATATGCAGTAAGTTTTTAGTCAAAGCAGCATTAAATAAGAAATTACTGATAGAAAGATAACTGCAAAATCCCCAAAATATTGGAAACCACTAACAAGCTTCAAACTAACCCTTGAATGAAAGAAACAACTAAAAGGAAATTTAGAAACTATTCTGAACTGAATTAAAACTAATACATACCACATCAAAAACTATGGGACACTGCTTAAGCAGTACTTGAAGGGAAATTTATACCACTAAACTCCTATTTTGAAAAGAAGAAATGGTCTCAAACAAATGTCTCAGCTTTTCACAGAAAGAGATTTATAGAAGAAGATCAAGTGAAACCCACCATAAGAAAGAAAGAGAAAATATTAAAGATCAGAATAGAAATCAATGAGACAGAAAAAATAAAGAAAATCAAAGAAATGATAACCTGATTCTGTGAGAAGATCAATACAATATACCAACCTCTAATCAAATAGGGAAAAATGAGAAAAGACGAAACACCATTATCAGAAATGAGAAAGGGGATATCATTATACATTCCACAAATTTTACAAATATAAGAAAATACTGTGAAGAATTTATCACAATAAATTTGAAAACACAGATGAAATGAGCAAATTCTATGCAAGACACAAACTACCTGTGCAGATTAAACAAGAAATATATAACATGAATACAATATGTCTATGAAAGAAAATTAATTTGTAGTTGAAAACATTCCCCTGAAGAAAATTTCAAGTCCAGCTGGCTTCACTAGGGAATTATACCAAACAACTAAGGAAGAAATAACACCAGTTCTACCAAACTCAGAAAACTGAAGATGAAGGAATTCTTCTCCACCCATTGTATGAGGCCAGTATTTCTATGATATCAAAACCTGGCAAAGATATGTTTAGAAAAGAAAATAAAAGACAAATAGCACTTAAAAACTGCACATAAAACACTCTTAACAGAATTTTAGCAAGATCATCTGGCAGGATCCATCACTGGAATGTAAGGCTGACATAACGTTTGAAATTAAACATAATCCACCATACTACATGATTTTTAACAAACTGTATGATCACTGCAATAGATACAGAAAAACCAGTTGAGAAAATCTGAATTAGTTTCTAACATTAAAAAAAAAAAACTCAGCAAACCAGGAATAAATGGGAACTTCCTCCACCAAATAAGGGCAACTATTAAAAAAAAAAAAAAAAAAACCTACAGCAAACATCATTTTTAATGGCGAAAGACTGAATATGTTCCCCATGAGATAAGGAACAAGGCAAGAATATGGGCTCTCCCACTTCTTTTCAACATTGTACTGTAGGTTCCAGCCAGTGCAATCAGGTAAGACAAAGAAATAAAAATGTCCAGAAAGGAGGACAGAAAATTCTTATTAGCAGGACACATGATCATCCATGTGTTGAATGTAAAAAATTGGCTACTAAAAGTAATGAGGTCAGCAATGTTGCAGGACACAAGGTTGATATAAAAATCAATTCTATTTCTTATTTTCCTTGGGAATAACTTATATGTATTGATTCATTAAACCCTCAGATACAAAAACAAAATCAAACAAACACAAAAGTAAAGCAATCCACTGGAAAAAAAGTCCAGTGGGAAAATAGTGGCAGGGACACTTTTAAATCATTTTTTCAAATCATTTTTTCAGGATTCAGTCTGTTTATATTTTCATGTCATTTTCTAAATTCCTAAAGAGATTTTTCATGGTATACATACATAAAAGTACACACACATACATACACACTCCTATGTAATACCTCAAAGGAGCAAACTATTTTGATTTGTAGAAACAAAAAAGAAAATTGGCAGTATTTTTCTTAGTTTTTACTTTTAGTCTTTAGTTTGATGCTAAGTAATGATGCTGTTTTTCTATGACTAAGGGTTAAAGACCTCTGTACATCTCCCAGTACTTTTTTTTAAAAAAGATTTTTTTTAATTTTATTTGCTTTAATTAGTTACATGTACAATTGTACATGACAGTACAATGACCTTGACATATCATACATTTGAATCAGATGGGATACAATTTCTCATTTTTCTGAGTATACAGGTTGCAGAATCACATTGGTCATGCAGTCACATATATACACACAGTAATAATAATGTCTGTTTCATTCTACTATCCTTCCTATCTCCCAAACCCCTCCCCTTCCCTCCCATCACTTCTCTCTACCTAATCTAGGGTAATGCTATTCTTTTTTTCTCACATCTTCATACATGTATTTTGTATAACAATGAGGTTGAAAAGATATTTTCAAACAGACTCTTTTGCACTACAATAACTAAATTTACACTTTTATTTTGGGAACTAACTGATCATTGCTATTGTATATTTAACTAACTTACCCAACAGATCCTTATTGAGTCTTAATACATAGACACTCACTCATGAAAGAGGGGTAACTACTGCCTTGAGGCAGAGTTTCGCCAGCCCCGTATGTGAGTGGTCTTTCTCCTTAGATTGCCATGACATGTAGCCCAAGTCAAAGGCAAGACTCCATAGACATGTATCAGCCCAAAGGCAACTGGATACATAGGTGCCCTAGGTGCTCAATTCTATTTATATATACTAGCAACAATCAAAAATTGACAAAATAACATTTTAAATAGCATCAAACAAATACTAAGGGACACATCTAACAAAAGATATGCAAAACCTGTATACACCGAAAACTATAAAACATTGCTCAGAGAAATAAAATACAACCTACATCAATATATCTTAGTTTATTGTATGCCATTATGCCTCAATAAAGCTGACAAAACATAGATAATATTGCCCTTCTTGGACTTTTCCCTGAAGACCTTAAAAGAGCGTACTACAGGGATACTGCTACATCGATGTTCATAGCAGCACAATTCACAATTGCTAGACTGTGGAACCAACCCAGATGCCCTTCAATAGATGAATGGATAAAAAAAAATGTGGCATTTATACACCATGGAGTATTACGCAGCACTAAAAAATGACAAAATCATAGAATTTGCAGGGAAATGGATGGCACTAGAGCAGATTATGCTTAGTGAAGCTAGCCAATCCCTAAAAAACAAATACCAAATGTCTTCTTTGATATAATGAGAGCAACTAAGAACAGAGCAGGGAGGAAGAGCAGGAAGAAAAGATTAACATTAAACAGATACATGAGGTGGGATGGAAAGAGAGAGAAAAGGGAAATTGCATGGTAATGGAGGGAGACCCTCATTGTTATACAAAATTACATATAAGAGGTTGTGAGGGGAATGGGAAAATAAACAAGGAGAGATATGAATTACAGTGGATGGGGTAGAGAGAGAAGATGGGAGGGGAGGGAGGGGGGATGGTAGAGGATAGGAAAGGTAGCAGAATACAACAGTTACTAATAGGGCATTATGTAAAAATGTGGATGTGTAACCGATGTGATTCTGCAATCTGTATTTGGGGTAAAATTGGGAGTTCATAACCAACTTGAATCTAATGTATGAAATATGATATGTCAAGAGCTTTATAATGTTTTGAACAACCAATAAAAAAAAATAAAAAAAACACACACACACAAAAAAAAAATCACTTGCTCACAAGGCCAGATTCTCAGAAGTCATCAGACCAACCCCAGGCAGATCCTCCAGTCCCTTTGTTACATCGATGCTCCTGATTTGGGGCTGAGGAGTATGACCTCATATTTTCACATTCCAAGTGGAACAAACAACCCAAGACTGTTGGCTGACCTATTTCAATCCTGCCAGATACCCTAAGAGCACATATATTTTGTTGTATATGACCCAATTTTCAGTCATTATACATACTGATAAGATTCATAAAAAGGTTTTCCTCTGAAATATTTTTAGGGGGTACTGAGGATTGAACCCAGGGATACTTAACCGCTGAACCACATCTATTTTATTTAGAGACAGGGTCTCACTGAGTTGCTTAGCACCTCACTAAATTGCTGAGGCTGGCTTTGAACTTGCAATCCTCCTACCTCAGCCTCTTGAGCCACTAGGATTGTAGGCATGCGCCACCACACCTGGGTTTCTCTAAACTTTAATGACTTACTCACTACAATACTGAGGCAGGGTGGAGTTATCTTATGAGGCAAGCAACAGAAAAGAGAGGGCTTTTGGAACTGAATAACGTTCTGGTGAAAGAATAAGCCTGGGAGACAAGTGTATGGCACACAGTAAGTGCTTCAAAACTAGCTCAAATAACATAATAGAATTAACTAAGTTTAAAAATAAATACTATTATCACAGTGGATCAAAACCCTGTGAATGTGAAAAATTCTTAGAAGAGAGGTATCAGTTGTAACATAGTATCAGAGGCCTATGAAAATTCCTCATATAGCAGAATCCTATACATGCAATTAATATGAAGAGGTTGGTGCAAAATAATCTGTTTAGAAGTCTCCAGAAAATGTACTACCTGGAGGAAATGTCCCAAAACTTATATTATGTTCACCAGTAATTCATTCTTAAAGTAGATGTCTGCACTGTGTGTTTCTAATTTGTATTCTTTAAAATAAAGATTGAGGTGAAAAAAATAATATTAATTCAGAATTTGTCATAATCTAGATTAGAAATGGGTAGGAAAAAAATCTTTAGATAGAGATAAAGGAGTGTTCAATAGCATAAGCAAGATTTTTGGGATATGATAAATCCACTTGAGCAAGTTACCATTATAGGCCCCTCAGAAAAACCTAGTAGCAGTTTAGTATAGGTAGTAAAATCTGTGAAAACAGACTGCCTGTATTCAAATCCCAACCATAACTTAACAGCCACATAACCCTAGGGAAGGTACTGAACCATCTTTGTGATTCAGTTTCTTCATCTATAAAACAGAGGTGAAATAGTATTTACCTCATAAATTTGTTGGGAGGATTAATGAGTTAATATTTGCATGGTGCTTAGAAAAGAGCCTGGCACACAGTTCATCCTATTTAAATGGAATATTAATAAATGCACTGCTACTTGTTCATTAAAACTGTAACTAAAAAAGTTTAAGCTATGCACTTCACTAAAATGCACAGTCTTTAGTTACAGTCGATGGGATTAATAAACTTTCTTTTCAGAAAAGTAATCTCTTACTATTCCTCCTGTGACAGTTCTTATTAAATAATATATCGTGGAAGTAGTTTACTGATCTGATGGGATCCAAAAGCATCTGATTATTCAAAACATCATCTGACACTTTCTGGCACATAGTTGGTGCTCAATAAATGGTTGCTGGTTAAACATCCCTCCAAGCCAAAGCAAATTTACCAGAGTTTAAAAATGCAACATGTATTACATCCAATAGGGAAGAAAGGCCTCATAAGAGGTAGGGTTACCACCTAACCGGTTAACCAACTTTAATGAAGGTGCCCAAGATAAGAATGGTGCTGGTTTACTGGAAAAGCAGCAAACTTAAGCCTTTGGTTTCAGTCAAATGATGCAATACATGTATTCCTTAAGACTTCTTCATGATAACAAGAAAAAAAGATTTAAACACAATCCACAAATAAGAAGAAAGTGCTATATTCTAAATGGCCTTGCTGGAAAACAACACAGGTATTCAGGGTAACTCTGACATGGAATTCATGAGGTCACCCTTCTTTTGGAAGGGAAGATACCAACCTTGCTTGTAATATTTATCCTGAGATGCCTCCTAAGTTAGCAAACCAATTTCCCTTTTTCCAAATATAAGACCAGAATCAAGCAGGAAGAAGTACCTTCCTGCTTCTTCCTGCTCTGAGTGATCCAAGTGAGCAAAAGTTGAAAGCATCATCTCCACAGGTAACAAGAGAAGTGTAGCCAGGTGCAGTGGCCCACTCCTATAATCCCAGCAGCTCAGGAGGCTGAGGCAGGAGGACTACAAGTTCAAAGCCAGTCTCTGCAACTTAGCAAGGCCCTAAGCAACTAAGAGAGACCCTGTCTCTAAATAAAATACAAAAAGGGCTGGGGATGTGGCTCAGTGGTTAAGCACCCCTGGGTTCAATCCATTGTACCAAAAAAAAAAAAGAGTATCTTGTAAAGAAGCCGCCAATTTATTTATTTCCATATTTTGCTTGTTCGTGTGTATGTGTGTGTGTTGGGGGGGGGTATTTATGGGAGAAAAGAATGTGTGTATAGATATATATTTTGGCTTATCAGAATGCAGCATGCAATTAAAGTTACTAGTAGTCACCATTCTGTCCTGAGTCCTGATAGATCTTTTCATTCCTTCTTCTGGGTAGACTACTTTTCTATTACTGGGATGCCATCT
Source organism: Marmota marmota marmota (assembly GCF_001458135.2). Classification (NCBI taxonomy): domain Eukaryota; kingdom Metazoa; phylum Chordata; class Mammalia; order Rodentia; family Sciuridae; genus Marmota; species Marmota marmota. The sequence continues at coordinate 748,036 of NW_026000253.1, forward strand.
GTTGCAGCAGCCTCACCTGAAATCCTAATCAGCCCCTCCCAGTCCTCAAACCATATGCTTTACAGAGGAGAGAGATGAAGAAATGTAAGTTTTCTTGCTCCTCACCTCTGCAGTCACAAAGGGCTATTGTTCCAACACAACTTTCCCATGCTTTCTCCCACTCTTTTACATACATCATTCTATTCTACCCAGAATCATTGGCTTTTGCCACTCTGCCATACCCTCAACTTATCCTTAAAAATATTTCAAATGCCAAATGATGTCTCTCACTTCCTTCCTTCACCTCTCAGCTCCTTCTGAAGTCACGGGCTAGTGTACTGCCTTTATCACCATTCAGGATATTGGTGCAGGTGTGTCAATTCCTTCAGACCATTTCATTACTGGACTTGGAGTTTCTTCTACTGCTTCTAGACTAAGACAAGAATGTATCAGTCTGTTACCAGCAGTACCCCTGGGCTGCACCAAGAAGTGCACAGATCTCCATTCTCCAGGCAGGAAATGTTGGACTGGTTCAGGCTTAAAATCAAATAAGAAAAATATCAAGGTGAGATTGTCACTTAAAGTTGAATCAGTCAAAAGCCACCAAGGACAAGCCTGTAGTCTGACAAACTCAATGTTTTAAAAATATTTTTAGTTGTAGATGGACACAATACCTTTATTTTATTTATTTATTTTTATGTGGTGCTGAGGATCGAACCCAGTGCCTCACATGTGCTAGGTGAGCGCTCTACCACTGAGCCACAACCCAAGCCCAATTTTTTTTTTTGCTTATTATAAGGAATGAAACTCCAAAGGAACCATGGAATGCTGCTCAACAAGAGGGAAGAAGCAAGCCTCTGTGGATTCTTATTAAAGGATTCCAAGGACAACTTTATGTAAGTAGGATCAGTTCTGGATTGCTTACTATTTCTGAGGCAGGAATAGAACTGGGGATAAATTAGGAATTGGTCCTCTTACTTCTTAGGAGGCAAGAGCAGCTCAGCAAACGGAACCCCTAAGTAATAAATGGAAGAACAATGTGGGTCTTGAGGCAACATTGATCAAGAAATTAGTGTCACTGAGAGAGGGGACCTTTCTAGCCATTTATGTCTACAGTTAACTTTGCCATTGTCTCAGCCCAGTTAACAGCAGGAGCTTATTTTTTCTTTATTCAGTCACAACTGCTTCTCACATTCCAGATCTTTTTGAGTCTTTTAATGCGATGGGTATAGATCTCATGAATTTCCAGTTTATTTTTAGTCCTCCAAATGTTTAGATCTGGAACCAGACTATACAACCAAGAAGAACCTGACTTTGAAGGTTTGTGTAAAAAACTAATGACTTTAGGGACATGTAGAAACTTTGGCTTCATCTTCCTGTTAAAGGTTATGACTTTTGGCTGGAAGAGAGGATATGGGAAATGACTATCCTGCAACTTTCATGATGTTGAAAAGTAGGATATGGTTTTCTGGATAATCACTTAAGATCTCAGAATGATGTACTTCTGGTAAGGGATGAAGGAAATTTCACAAAAATGAAGAAGAAATTATTTTAGTGGAGATTCACTAATATGATGAATATGAACTTCAGTGAAAATGTTGAGGAGAAAAATGCCAGTACTGGAAGGGATGCTCATGGCTTCTCAAGACAAAACAAAGCTAAAGAACTAGAAAGCACGCCCAGGACAAGAGAAGTCTACATGCTGACTTTAGCATATTGGTAATAACATTATTGGGATGCTTGGAATATCAGAAAGCAAATATGGCCTTACAGTTATCCTCATCAGAGCCAATGCAGTGGCATCTCACATATGATTATAGAAGACAGTGGTGGCATGGTTGAAGAGATGCTTTGAAGCCAAGCTGATCAGGGTTCAACTCTCTGTGCTGCCTCACACTTGTCATAAGATCTTGGTCAAGACACCTGCCCCCTCTGCACCTTAACTGGCTCATCTCTAAACTGAGTATTGGAATACTAACTTACTTCACTAAGTTTTAATGAAAATTAAAGGTTATAATGCATCTAAATATACATCACAATGTACAGCACAGAAGAGGGATCCAAAAGGTAGATACAACATCATCAACATCATCATCACCAGTTGTAGCAAAAGTAGTAGCTCAACAGGACAGAAGGTGGAAACCTGGAAAATAATATTTGGTTGAGAATGAAAAACAATGAGAAAAAAGTAATGTGGTTACTGTGGTACTGAGGATTGAAGCCAGGGGTGCTCTACCACTGAGCCACATCCCCAGCACCTTTTTTTTTTTTTTTTTTTTTTT
>NW_026000253.1:750318-785496 GCF_001458135.2 Marmota marmota marmota
CCTTTTTTTTTTTTTTTTTGGTGACAGGGGTGTAGTTGCCAAGGCTGACCTTAAACTTCTGATTTTCCTACCTCAGCCTCCAAAGTCACTGGGATTACAGGCATGCACCACCGTGCCTGGCAGTAGTGTTTATTGGACCACATTCTGAACTTCCTTGGATCAGAAGAAAGGTATAATATTGAATGCCCTCCCCTCTCTAAACTTCATGTGCACACAAATGTATGTATTCATTCCTCTGTTCTCTGTATCTTGGGACATAAAATCCAACCAATCTGAATATGTAAATCATGCTAAACCATGCAAGGTCAGTTTTTGGTAGAGAGAATCGTGTAGAAAACCAATCACATGAGCTGAAAAGTAAAGATGAGGAAATATAAATAGCTCTTTCAAGTTATTTTGAGATAAAGAAAATGAAAAATATATTATTAATCTGTGAGGCTAGAAGGACTAAAAGGAAGATTGGGGGAGTGAAAGGGGAATTCTTGGATATGTTTGCAAGGTAAAAGAACATGAACTCTTAAAGGAAAATACTGAAGATATAAGAGACAGAAGGGAAATGATTAATTGAATGGGATATCTTAAAGGAGGCTTCTGGAAAGAGGTAAAAAGAAAAATAAGTTTAGCCTTGGAAAAGATAATGCAGAATGAATGAAGATAAAAGTAGCCATGTAAATAAATGTTTGGAGGAAAAGAAAGTTTGTGACCAAAGGGCTCTCTCTTTGTAAGAAAGTATGTAACTAGATTATCTACTGAAGGAAGCTAGGGATAGAGAAGCTGAAATTAAGGGGCTGGAGGGGTGTGGTAAAATGAGACAGCTGTTGTGGGAAATTGGAAAAGAAACCAACTAGGAATGTGTAAAAAAGGATTAGTGAGCAGCCGTTGAGGATCCAGCTGTGGTTAGAAATCACAGTTTGGTCATGGATATAATCAGCATGGTGAGGCAATTTTCCCTAGTACTTACTCAGCAGCCTGGGAACAGGACACAAGAAAGCAGATGCTCAAGTTCATCTAGGTTTGGGGATTGACAGGACAGGTGCAGCGGAACAAGAGGGATGTGAGGATATTGAGGATACTGTGGGAATTAATATCAAATGGCTAGCAGGGCCAAGTGGGGGTGGGAAATACTTATCGGGTGGGAAAGAACACAGAAGTAGGAGGGGGCTGAAAAATCGAGGAGTAAAAGGAAGGTACTAGAAGTATCAGTGAGGTCAAAGAGGTTCTGTGAGAATAAGGGAACAGCAGATGTGGAAGGTAAGAAGTATTAGTCAAAAAGCTGAATTTTAAAAGTAGAATGGTTCCAAATAGTGACATGGTTAATCAGTGTGGTCACATGAAGAGGTCTTTGAGGCAGAGTGAAAATTAAGGTCATATGACTGTAGGTCAAGTATACATTATGTGAGGGCATTTATTGGTACATCAGTGTACAAATACATGCACATTTCTGGACCAACTAACAAGACTTCTGAAAGGCACAGATGATCTGAGAAGGGAGTCTTCCAAAAAATGCCATTGGTGAGGTCTAGGAAAGGAGTCAGGGTACACAGAAGACTAAACTAGCTGCCAGAGGCCTCAAAGAACATGAGCAAGTAACCCAGACATTGGTTTATGCCAATGAAGAGGGTTGGCATAATACCTGATAGCATTCCTGTCAAAGAAAAAGGGGACTGGTTGCAGTGGTGCACACCTGTAATCCCACTGGCTTGGGAGGCTGAGGCAAGAGGATCACAAGTTTGAGACCAGTCTCAGCAACTTAGTGAGGTCCTAAGCAACTTAGAGGGACCCTGTCACAAAATAAAAACTAAAAAGGGCTAGGGATGTGGCTCAGTGGTTAAGCACCCCTGGGTTCAATCCCAAGGAATATATATATATATATATATATATATATATATATATATATATATATATAAAGAAAAGTTAGAAAAGTTGTTGAACATCATTATGGCACCAGAAGCTTGCTTGAGATCAAGGAATTATCAGAGAACAAGCAGCTTCCATTTAAGAGAGTTGTGGAAAACAGTGTCATCAAGGGAAAGAGTTACAGAAAAAAAATGGTTGCAGATACATGGACATTTCTGGACCAACAAACAAGAGTTCTGAAAGGCACAGATGATCTGAGAAGGGAGAGTCCACCAGAAAACAATATGCTTATAAAAGGAGAAGGGCTGTGCTGAATTTATAAAAGGGGAATTTCATCCTATAGGATGCTAAGGAAGCAGTGAGAGGAACCACAAACTCTCTAAGTTTCACCAAAAAATAAGAAGTGATTGATAAATGCAGAAATGAAAGCAACTTTAGGAAATATGGCCATGCCTTCTTAAGTACTGCTCCGTAAAGACCATGAACAAACTAAATGATAGGTACAAAGATATTCCCCAGATATCGGGAATGAGCATTTCTATAAGAGATCACATTGACTCTTATGTGCTATGATCTTAAAGAAAAAAAAAGAAGAAATAACTAAAGAGCACAATGCAGCTATACAGAAAACAGCTGGTAGGCTACAGGAACTAAATGTAGCTGTAGCAGGTGCAGATTTTTCAAGGTAAGATCATCTAAGTAGAAGATATATGTGAACAGGTGGCAGAAAAAAGAGAGTCAGTGAGAATGTGTGTGCACAAGTGCGCAAGCAAGAACACAAGTGGAATGACTCAGTTCCTATTTGTATCCCATCTTAAAAGGATAATTTTCCACTCTGGGAATGGTAACGCAAACATGAGGAGAGTTAATGAGAACACAACAGATGCTGAGATGTGGAAAATAGTAGAGAGGTTTTAAATGAATTTGGACCTGTGGGCCCAGATAAAATATAGCCTATGATATTTTTTAAAAAATACATTTTAGTTGTAGATGGACCCAATACCTTTATTTTTGTTTATTTTTATGTGATGCCAGGATCGAACCCAGTGCCTCATGCATGCGTGGCAAGCACTTTGTCACTGAGCCACAACCCCAGCCCTAGCCTATGGTATTGAGGTAACCTATATTCCTGATTGCAAAGCCTCTGCTGTGATCTCTGAAAAAATCATGGCCAACTAGAAAGATGAAGGAAAATTAGTGTGACAATTAAAAGCATAACTTTCAAAAGTCAGGACGTATCTGGAATAACTCAGGATACAAAAACTGCTGATCATGATGTAAAAAAAAAAAAAAACAGTCTTACAACGAAGTATAAAAGAGATGGTTATGCCGGGCACAGTGGCACATACATCTGTAATCTCAGCAGCTCAGGAGGCTGAGGCAGGAGGATTTCAAGTTCAAAGCCAGCCTCAGCAACTGAGCAAGACCTTGTTTCTAAATTAAAAAAAAAAAAATTAAAAATGGACTGGGGATGTGGCTCAGTGCCCCAGAATTCAATCCCTGGTATGAGAGAGAAGAGAAGAGAAGGCTCAAAAAGAATGCTAATGGGGACTGAGGTTGTGGCTCAGTGGCAGAGCACTTGCTTTGCACACGTGAGGCACTGGGTTTGATCCTCAGGACCACATAAAAATAAATAAACAAAGATACTGTGTCCATGTGTAACTAAGAAAAATTTTTTAAAAAGAATGCTAATGGAACAACCTATTGCTAAATGCAACTATTGGATGAACTTCAAGGATATTATGCTGAGAAAAACAGAAAACCATCTCAAAAGGATACATACTACATGATTCCATTTATGTGACATTCATGAAATAATATAATTATAGGGACACATTAGTGTTTGCCAGGGGTTAGGAGTGAGTAGGAAGAAGGGATGTAGCTATAAAAGGTCAGTGCAAGGGAGTCTAAGGGTGATAGCATTGTTCAGTGTCTTGATTATGGTGATGATCACACAAAACTACACATGATAAAACTGCATAGAGCTACACATATGCAAGTATGCTCACATTTATGTTATTTCTCTCAATATAACCTCTATGGATTGTACAAATATCAATTTCTTGGTAAGATGTTATCACTGGAGGAAGCTACAGGAAGAAGTGGTATGGGACTTCCCTGTATGTTTCTTTGCAGTATCCATAATTATCTGAAACTATAATTATTTTAAAGTGGTCTTTTAAAAGAATGCCATTATATCAATGTTTGCCATGCAGAAGATGATCTGATTACATGCTGCAGGGGTGTGTACTTAGCACTACCCAAGTTGGGAAAGACAGTGAAAGTAAGTTCATAAAATTTATAAATGATATTAAATATGGAGACACAGCTTATCTCTTTTCAAATAGGACTAGAATCCAAAAATATTGATACTCATTGGAAAGTAAAAGAGATAAAGATAAGAGCCCACATTACATTCCTAGCATGTGGCATAGTTCCTGACACAAAGAAGAGGGCACCAAAATACTCTGGAAAGCAGTATGGAGATTCTTCAAAACACTACGAATGGAAACACCATTTGACCCAATTATACCACTCCTCAGTAGATACCCAAAGAAGTTAAAATCAGCACACTACAGTGACATAGCCACATCAGTGTTTACAGCAGCTCAACTCACAATACCTAAACTATGCAATCAACCCAGGTGCACTTCAACAGATGAACAGACAAAGAAAATATGATATATATTTATACACACATACACACACACACACACACACACACACTGGCATATTATTCAGCCATAAAAAGAATGACTTTATGACTTTTGCCTGTAAATGGATGGACCTGGAGAACTGTCATGCTAAGTGAAATAAGCCACTGCCCAAAAAACAAAGGGCAAATATTCTCTCTGATAAGTGGATACTAATGCAGAACAAGGGGGAGAGGGAATTGAAGTTCAGTGGATTAGACAAAGGGGAATAAAGGGAAGGAAGAGGGATGGGAATAGTAAAGACAATGGAATGAATCAGACTTAACTTTCCTATGTACATATATGAATATACCACAGTGAATCTCCACATCATGTACATCCACAAGACGGGGGTCCTAATTAGAATAAGATACATGTGTGTATAATATGTCAAAATATACTCTACTGTCATGTATATATAAAAAGAATAAAAAATAAAAATATAAAATGAAGAAAGAAGAAGAGGAGGGCTCCAAACACATCTGCTGAAGAAATAAATGAATGCAAATTGAAAATATTCAGTAGGTTTATTGGAAATTTTTCTTAAAAGGTTCTTTAGTCAACAGAAAGATAATATTCTGGCAGAATATTCTACTTCGTTAAAAAGTATGTATTTCGGCTGGGCTGGCGTTGTTGCTCACTGGTGGAACATTCACCTAATATGTTGAGGCACTGGGTTCGATCCTCAGCACCACATAACAAAATAAATAAATAAGGGCTGGGATATAGCTCAGTTGGGTAGAGTACTTGCCTTGTTTGCACAAGGCCCTGTTTCAATCCCCAGCACCACAAAAATAAACAAATAAATAGATATATAGTTACTGTGTACATTCACAACTAAAATATTTATTTAAAAGTATTCATTTTTCTGAGGGAGGATGGATGTAGCAGATATTGCACTATTACTGTGCTTTGTACTGGCCAGACCTCTCCTCCTTGTTCTGCATTTATAGGACGAGTCAAGTCCGGTGAGCCATGAATAAACTAGGCATATGAATAAACTAGAGTGTATCCAACTAAGGCAACTATAATGATTAACTGTCTAAAAATCTTGTTATATGAAGAACACCAGAAGGAATGCAAGATATTTATCCTGGAAAAGATAAAATGTGGCAGGTAGAAGGGACAAGTTAGATAATAATTATAATGTAGGCCATAATATAATTATAATATTACATACCTCAATGTAGGTAACATGATGCTTCACAATTTACAATGGCTTTCATATTTGTATTTTTCTCTGTCCAATGTATGAAAGGCTGGCAGGTAGGGAAAGCGTTAGATTTTCTTCTGCACAGCTAAAGTGGTTAGAGTTAGAGACAGATTTCAGCTCAGTATAAGGAAGGGTTTTCACACATTTCAATCTGCGTGACAATGGAAGGACAATGATAAAAGCAACAAGGATGTGCTAGAAGATGTTGTAAGTACTGTATATTTTATTATCTGATTTAATATCACAAAAGTCCCATGAGATGGGTATTACTATCCCCCTTTTATAAATAAAAGAACTAAAGCAGAGAGTGAACTAATCTACCTAAGGCTGTAACCACAGCTAATAAAGTATTGGAACTAGAATTAGAATTCAGGCAGCCCCACACCAGAGCCACTGTTTGTGGGTAACTGGAACAATCACCTGCTAAGGCTGTGGCAGAGTCAGTTAGAGGTTGCACTAGATAAATATATTCCTAGATAACATGACTCTAGGAATCTTGGATGATAGGCCAGTTTGGATTTGAAACCCAGCATGGAACTCCTCTGGAAGTGGCACAGCTCCAGTGTAGGACTAATATTAGCTCTAAGGGCCCAAAGCATGCAGTTTGAGAGTGAAGGCAACAGTGTCAGGCCTGATGAGTTAAGACATCTTGGTGGAACAGTGGTATAACTCAATACATATGGAGACTGGTTTTTGGCTTCACCAAAATTTGCAATTTGAAACTCCATTAGAAGATTGGCATCATTGTAATTGAATTGTGGGAATATCTCTGTTCTATTTCCTATTCCAATCCCTGCTCCCATCAACTGATGTAACATGTATTAAAATTGCACAGTTCACTACAGCTTGACAGTTTTAATTAACAAGTTCCCTTAGCTAAAACTATATAAATTGCAATTTCTACCTCTGGGGAAATAGAGCGGTAGGGTTTTCCTTCATTAAAGATTAAAAAAAAAGAAAGAAAGAAACCTGCCATGTTGAAAGCCAATGTGATAGTTGCTACACTAAACTGTCTTTGGAGTACACAGTACATCATTAAAAGTCAAGGTAGAATATAAACTAGTGACTCAAATCTAGATGAATTTCTGAAAAATAAATTGGACAATGGAAAATGCACTAAGGTCATAAAAATAAACAACCTATATACAGAAGCACTCAAATTATCCCAGACTTACCAACAGCTGAGCTTACGGCACCTCATTGGGGGTGGGGGGGGTGACTGTTGAAATGGCTAATCAGAAGACATAAAAGGAACATGCCAACTCTATAAAATGTGTTTTGTTGGGTGTCTACAGATATCTACATTCCCATAATCAGGGTTCTAGCAGGAGCTTAAGAAGCAGACATTGCAACTAAGGAGTGTAGTTTTGACTGCTTTCAAAATAGAGGCAACAGCCATCCCATGGCATGATGCTGAGGTTGGCATACCAAAAATGGCATAACCTGGAAAAGGTGGTAGCTGGGCAGAATGGTAGCAGGGCAGGCAAGGGTAGTAGGTGGTATTCTCTTACTTAATTAGAGACTCTGAGAGGTCAAAGTGGCCCGTCCTAGGGAACTCATGAAAGGCAAGTTAGTAACACACTACAGAATTAAACCAAGGTGTATTTGCCTCAAAGGCATGAACACTAGTTCGTCTGTCAGGAGTAACAGCCTTGCCATTAGCGAGGCCATTGACTCCGGATAAATTACAACCTAAAGCTCAGTTTCCCTGTCTATAAAATAAGAGGGTTGGCTTTTGGCAGGAAAAGGTTCCTTTAGATCATATCCCAAAGGAAATGCCAGATGGATTTGAGATATAAATGTAATTAAAATCTTAACTATTACTATGAGAAACAGGTTCCCCCTAATACTTGTAAGGCCAGGATCTAGATGGGTCACAATCTTGTCCTTCCTCTTCTCTACACCCCTGCTTCCTATGCTGCTAGAGGCCTTGGGCATCCATATGTGGATAACCCAGTCCTGATGTTTGAACTCCACCCACACATTTCTCTCATTAAACTAGTGAGACCTAGGAGAGCTCTCACCTATAGTACAGCCATCCCTTGGCAAAAGGGACCCAGAAAAGAGGCCCTTACAAGCCCTGGAAGCAGACTGAACAGGGCATTCTCAGCCTCAAATTACCTGGAGTAGGGTCTAGAAGGAATAGGCAGGAGATCTGGGTGGGCACATCTCCTGGGCCTTTGTAATTAATTCCTTGCCCTGTGGTAAGATACATATAAATTATAAACCATGATGGAAAAGTTTGATGCATTTGACTATATAAAAATAGAAACCATGTATACATACATGTATACATACAGATCAATTACAAAGTAAATATCAAAAATGAGAAAAAAGAGATGTTAACATTATAACAAAAACTATCTTTAGTAATTAAATAACTTATAAAACAATTAAAAAAGTGACTACCCAATAAGAAACTATCAATAATATAAGCATATAAAGAAAGTTCAACTTTGTTAATATTTAAAGGAATATATACAACAAAAAACCCTTTTGGAGCTGGGCATGGTGGCACATGCTTGTAATCCCAGTGGCTTGGGAGGCTGAGGCAGGAGGATTGCAAGCTCACCAATTTAGCAAGGCCCTAGGCAACTTAGCAACACCCTGTCTCTAAATAAAATATAAAAGAGTGTTGGGGATGTGGCTTAATGTTTAAAAAGCACCCATGGGTTCAATCCCTGGTTTACAAACTAAAAACTTTTTGATTCATCAAACTGGCAAATATTTTCCAAGTGATAATATTACACAGGATTGGCAAGAATTCAGTGCAAGTTTACAACTTGATGAAAGTTTATCATCATTGATGAAAGTTTAAAGTGATCAATCTTTACTCTTCTACCTATCCAATTTTTACAATTATTCAAAATAAACACTTAAGAATATGCACAAAGATTTAACCCTGAGGATGTTCACTGCTGCATTGATAATGATAGGAATCAATGCAAATGTCCAACATCAGGTAACTGTTTAAACAACTTTCATCATTAAAATGGAGTAGTCAAAAGGGGTACTGCAGATGAAGAGCAGACAATATAAAATTATACCCACAAGATGAAAAATGGTAGTTTATAAAAATGGTGTAATCCATTTAGTGTTCAAGTTACACACAAACACACATGCAACTTCTAGAAGGTTATATGCCTGGTATTAACCATGGTCATCTGTCTTTTTAAACTTAGGATGTTAAATTTTTCTTTGTTTCTTATTTATATCTTCTAATTTAAAAATCTGGTCACAGAAAATATGTTGTACTTATTTCTAGGATTTTTTTTTAAAGAAAAATCATTTCTAACTAAGACTTAGCTACTCTAATATTCCACAAGAGCACCTCTTTGTAGCTTTAACATTTTAGGATTCTATAAAAGGAAAAACTAATTAACTGGATGGTATCCTCTGGAGAGCAGGAAGGAGTCACTGTAGCATATTCTACATTAATGGGGCAAAACTCTATTAGCATAAAACAAACAAGCCAAAAATAATAAAAACCCACCTAGAAGACAAAGGCAGCCTGCCTGTAAATACACACTGGAGAGTCCCCACCACTTAACACCAAAGATAAAATCTTTCCAGATTTTATCTTGAAAACGATTATTTTTTGTTTGAAAGATTTTTTTGTTATAATGACAAATGATTTTCAAACAAAACAAAACCTATATATTTAATGTACATTAGGCAGCTGAAAGGAAAGTTCACAATTGAACACAGTAGTATCGGGAGGGTGAGGGGAATACTTTTTCCACTCTTCTCTTTTCAAGGTAGAAAAGTTTCTGTTAGAGTGACATTCCTGGCCTCCTCTTACCCTCTTACTTACTCCTTCCCATAGAGGGAGTTACAATTATTTGCCTGAGTGATTAGAAAAGAAGAAATGCATAGTAAATCTAAATTCCAAAGCAGGGCCATTTTAACCAGTTTTAAAACAATGTAATTGTCCATCCATCCCCACATGCCTAAAAACATGTGCATGTGCAACTTGTGTGTTTAATCATTGCTTTTTGCCTGACCAATCCAGGAGATCAGAAATCAAAAGATTTAAGATAAGTAGTCTGTTCTATGATAGAAAGTTTTCGTGTATAAGCAAGAAAGGGGTCTGACAAGGAAGGCATAGGAACACAAATGGGTCCTGAAAAATCCACATTTTAAGGTATCTGACCTCTCTCCATTTTGTGTCACACAGAGCTCCTGTTTGGTGAGCAAAAAACCATGACAGCTCATTGACCTGTCTAGGTCTGGGTGTCCCTTCAAGTATAGAGGATACCTCTATTAAAATTCCATTCATTTTTCTCCAACCAGTTCAAATGTCACTTCCTTCCTTCAGCTTCCCTCTTCACATTATCTACATATTATCTCTTATTCTTTCAGGATTCTAAGCCCTCTGGTTCTACCACTCATTTTATATGAATTTATATAGTCATGTGTGTACACATTTTTTTGCTAGGTTCAAGTTTCTTGTTGGAAAGATCCAAGTCAACAATTTTATAGGAGTGATAGTATCAACACAATGTCTGACACAGTTACTCAAAAGATATATATATATAGGACTAAAACACTAGAATGCTCCTAAATTTAAAATTTTCCTTGCCCCTCACTCTTTAATAATACAGAATAGAGAATAGGCTTAATGTTCACCTTAGAGATTTAATGGCTACCAGAGCATACTTTAGCCCCATGCATTTAATTTTTTTTGGTTTCCTCAGCTTTTAGTCTCATGTATGTGATAAGAGGGTGAGATACTTCCCACTTGCAGGAGCTAGCTTGATAAAACTCTCTACAGGAATACTAACAGAAATATGAAATTCCAAGTCACATATGTAATTTTAAATTTTCTGGAAGCCACACTAAGAAAAGCAAAAAGAAACAGTTGCGGTTGATTTTAATATTAAATTTTATCCAACCTAATATATCTGAAATGTTATTTAAGCATGTAATCAAGGTAAAAATGATTGTACATGCTTTATTCTTTGAATTTCAGTTGCATTTTATACTTGTAGCATATCTCAATTCATACCAGGCATTCCTTGTTAGTTGCAAAAGCTAATTATTTCATTTCTCTTTGCCTTGGTTTCCTCAATTTTAGAAAAGAGATAATAGATACCTTACAGAGCTGGACTGAACTTTAATAATGAAATATGCATAAAGGGCTTATAGGAGTACTTGGAAAACTGTAAGGGCTAAGTAAATATTAACAACCATGATTTTCATTCATTTATGAAAAGACTGAGCTTTAAAAAAAAGTGTATTTCCCAAGTTCATAAAGCAAATCGATGCTGGTACTACTCTCTGTCTTGTAAATAGTTGTCTATTAAATCAGGCAGAGCAGCTGGGAGCAATGGAAAATCATATTTTTACCCATTTAAAATTCCGAACTGTTAGCCAAATGGAGTTTGGGAGTCAGTCCAAAAGGCAACATTCTTCAAAATGGTAGCTTAGAGAAATGCCATCCAGCTGTGTTATACTAATGTTTTTCTTTCGACCTACCACTTCCTTTAAGCTCTGGCCCCATTTGCTGTAATATTTCATCCATGTCAATATGTGCAAAAAATCCAACTTACATTTTACTCTGCATTATATTGAGTTATTTTGGTGTTTCTTTTTAAATGGGAAGATTGAATATTCTTGTATAAATATATAAAATTCCCAGCATCTAAGACCATCTGATATTTTGTCAAATATTAATTGTGCTGCTCACGACACTCAAAGTACAGATGAGATACATAAGCCATAGCCAAATTGAAGGAACAAGGAACATTATTTCTGGCCTTGGGTTTGTGAATAAGTGTGACTTTGGGCAATCCACTCAAAATCTATCTCAGTTTGGGATAAAGTAATACTAAGTATTAAAATACAAAATCACTCATGATGAAGCTGCATCAAGCCTTAGGATTCTTATTTATCTCTCTTTAAGTGTTTCACAATTGTTTTCCTTAAAAAATAAGCATCTACAGTTCTGGGAAAATTTACTTCAATATTCAAACAACTAGAATATTTAGCAAAATAAATAAAGAATAAATCTATCTAATATTTATGCTGCTATCACTGAAATCCAAGAAATCATCATATCCCCCAGCTTTCAAATAAGTAGCAAGGTTAAGAATTACACGACATCATTTCTCTCTGATATGTGGCTTCTAACACATAATGGTGGGGCAGGGAATAATAGAAGTTCATTTGATTAGACAAAGTGGAAAGAAGGTAAGGGAGGGGGATGGGAATAGGAAAAACAGTAGAATGAATCAGACATAATTTCCCTGTGTTCATATATGAATACATGACCAGTGTAACTCCACATCATGTATAACCACAAGAATGGGAAGTTATAATTCATGTATGCATAATATATCAAAATGCATTCTATTGTCATGCATAACTAAAAAGAACAAATAAAAAATTTTACAAAAGAATTATAGGATATCAGCATAAACACAAAGGGGCATCAAATGATTATATTCACAGATCTCTCATCCTACTCCAAGTTCCTAGAACTGTTTTCTCAATTTCAGTACTATTGATATTTTGAGTTACAAAGTTCTCTGTTGCAGGGGGCTGGTCTGTACATTGTAGAATATTTAGCAGCCTCCATGGGCTCTTCCCTGCCCACAGTTGTGAGAGCCAAAAATGCTTGTAGCACTACTGAATATCCCCAGAGGCAAAACTGCCCTTGGTTGAAAACCTTTACTATGGCTACTCTAAATTCCTTTGGAATTAAACTTATACAGAGACCTTCAATTTTCAGTGTCACTGAAAATTATCACGGCTTATGACCACCTAATCAATACAACATGCAATGATCGATACCTATTGGCAATCTGGATTCTCAAATGGTACTTTTCCATTTAATACATGTATAGTGGAATAGACTCATGCAATTACTCTATGGACCTATTACACTGTGAAGTTTATCCATCTATCTTTTTCAGGTCTAAAACATGTTTCTAAATAAATTGCGATTTTGGTAGTTAATATTTGGGATTAAGACATTTAAGTTTTAGAGCCCATGATGTACTTCTTTAATGTGAACACTCTGGCTTTAATTTACTGGCTAAAGTTTTTTTTTCCCCAGTTTTAAAGGTTTTTTTTTTTTTTAATATGTTTGAATTCACAGAAAGTTGTATAAGTAATTCAGAAAGTTCCTAAATACCCTTCACCCAGTTTTCCGCAATGATAACATCTTCTATAACTGAGTTAATGGCAACACCAGGAAACTGGCATTGACCCAAGGTGTTCAGATGTATGCCATGTAGTCATGTGGCCCCACCTTGATCAGGACACAGGACTGTTCCATCACCACAGAAATCCCCTCCTGGGGGCTGGGGTTGTGGCTCAGTGGTAGAGCACTTTCGTAATATGTGTGAGGCACTGGGATCAATCCTCAGCACCACATAAATAAATAAATTTATAAAATAAAGATTTTTTAAAAAAAAGAAATCTCATCCTGCTTCCCTCTTTACTCATCTTCTCTCCCCCGCCCCCCATCTCTATGATTTTGTCATTTGGTGAATGTTACACAAATGGAATCATATAGCATGTAACCTTTTGAGATTGAATCATTTTTACTCAACTTTTTTTTCTGGTGCTAAGGATGGAACCCATGGCATTGTACATGCTAAGATTGAACCCAGAGATACTCTACAACTAAACCACATCCCAAGCCCTTTTTTTGTGCTACTGGGGACTGAATTTGGATGCTCTACTACTGATCTATGTCCCTAGCCTTTTTTTTTAGACATCTGACCAAAAATTTCAATACTACCCATCCACCATCCCATTCTCCTCCACCATGCCCCCATACTTCCTGTTACCCACTAAAGTGCACAAGTACAAGTTCTGGTTCCCAGTGACTAGGCTCTATCACCACCTTTTTATCTGAAGTTCTGACAGAAACTTATTCTCTTTCCTTGGGTCTATGCACATAAACAAATTAGGAAGAAGTACTAATGACAGATTATCAGTCATAAGATCATAGGATCAACCAAACATGTAAGGAATACCTACTCTTCAATACTATGGGACACAAAAAGAAACAAACATAATACATAGAAGAACCACAGATGAGAAAGAACAAACCACAAGTCCAGAGTCATTAAGCTAGCAGAGCTGATATACTGTCAGTGGAGCATTCAAAGTAAGGGTATTCTGCCTGCAGATCCTGCTGAACACTAGAGTTTACCCTGTTTATGGGCATGGGATTCAACACCTGGAAGAAAGGACACCAACATGATAATGGTGGTTACCTTAGAGGAGGAGGCTGAAAGGCCATTTTTGCTTTTCACTCTAGATGCTTCTGTATTATTTTTAAGAGAGTAGATGGGATCTCAGAGGCAGAGGGAATAATGAGAAAAAAAGCCCAAGAACTAGACACCCCTAAGTATGGACATCATTAAGGGGCAAGAGGAAATAAAAGCAATGGAGAAACAGTGGGAGAAGCAGACAGAAAGAGAACTATGGGAGTGCAACAATGTTGTGGCCAAGGGAAAGAAGTTTCAATAGGGAACTTAATAAACAGAATCAAAAAGGGAAAAGGGGAGAGAAACAAGATGGCAGAACAGAAATTAGATCTAAAAGAGGTTTCTTAAAAAATCATATCCTCAGGGCTGGGATTGTGGCTCAGCAATAGAGTGCTTGACTAGCATGTGCAAGGCCCTGGGTTCGATCCTCAGCACCACATAAAAATAAATAAATAGATAGATAGATAGATAGATAGATAGATAGATAAAGATATTTTAAAAAAAATCATATCCTTGTCAGGCTCTGTGGCACAAACCTGTAATCCCAGTGGCTCAGGAGGCTGAGGTGGGAGGATCCTGAGTTCAAAGGCAGCCTCAGCAATTTAGTGAGGCACTAAGCAACTTAGCAAGACCTTGTATCTAAATAAAATACAAAATAGGACTGGGGATGTGGCTTAGTGGTTGAGTACCCCTGGGTTCAATCCCCACTACCAAAAAAAATCATACTCTTCTCCCTACATCACACACTTCAATCTTTGAGAAAACTGAGGCCCAGAAAGGGTAAGTGGTTGGCTCAATAGGTAATGGTAGCTAGGTGGCACAGCAAAGGAAAACCAGAACATGTTTATGGATAATATAGCAAAGGGTGCAGTGAAAAGAAAAAGACACCAGAAGAAAAAGGGAATAATTGGATAAGTAGTACCTAATAAAAGACAGGAAGAGGGCTTGGGTTGTGGCTCAGTGGTAGAGCGCTTGCCTTGCATGTATGAGGCACTGGTGTTTCTATCCTCAGCACCACACAAAAATAAATAAACAAAATAAAGGTGTTGTGTCCACCTAGAACTAAAAAAAAATAAATAAATACATTTTTAAAAAGGAAGAGATGGGACTGTAGGCAGAAAAATAATACAACTTTTCCTCTGAGGCTACATAACTCATTTGTTTCCTTCTTCATTTCCCAGAGGTCAGGGGAATCCCTCAGAGAGAGAAACTGGATTTCCCCCAGAATTCTAGCTTTGGCAGCTTTCCTCTCTCAAAAATATCCCCATTACCTAGGCTCCACTAACTCCCTATTATTGAGGGATTCCCATATTTCTAGTTCAGCCCAGACCATCTCCTAAACTCCAGGAAAAGCAGAGATGAACATCTCTACCTAGATATCTAATGGGCTCCCAAATTGAAATCACCATACCTACCACTGTATTCTCCCTCCAGCACTCAATCTCAGCAAAAGGTCCCACGCGATGAACTATTTTAGGCAAAGTACTGAACATCATTTTTCATTAGACTCACATCTGTCTTAGAGCAGTCTTACCCACTGAGCATTCAATGATGGATTGATAGTAAATTGAAAAGTTTTTAATTAGCCCGATACAGATCTATGCCAAGTGTAGCAGATAGATCATAAGGTGACTCCGAACAATATGAATCTCCTGGTGTTCATTTCCTTAAACAATGCTCTTGCCCTGAGCATTAGTGGGACCTGTGATTAGGTTCTGACAAGCAGAATACAACAAGGGTGATGTGATTTCATTCCCTTTGTGTGTGAGAGAGAGAAAGAGAAAGAAAGACAGATAGACTGTATATTTTGTAAGATTATACAATCCTTTACATTATAGCAATTGCCTGCACATTATAGCAAGCTGCTATAATGTGAACTGCCTATGGAGAGGGCCTCATAGCAAGCAACTGCAGGCAGCTCCTAAGATCTTAGGGCCTCAGTCCTACAGCCACAAAGAACTAAACTCTGCCAACAACAACATGAGCTTGGAAGGGGGCCCTAAGCCTGAGATGAGACCACAGGCCTCGGCAGCACCTTGAGTGCAGCATGTGAGACCCTGAGCCGAGGACCAGCTGAACCATAACACACTCCTGATGTACGGAAACGGAGATAATTAATGTGTGCTGTTTTGAGCAACGAAGTTAGTGGTAATTTATTATACAGCAACAAAAAAACAAATATATGAAGCAATATTTTACTAATTACTCGGGTAAAAACATTTATAAAATATGTATAATAATAAAGCTAAAACTAACAATATGAATAAGGAATATAAATTTACCTATATTAATGTTTAAGTAAAGGCATAGAGAGAAAAGTTCTTGTTTTAAAAAAATCAAGAGTACTCACTTCAGCAGCACATACACTAAAACTGGAATCACAGAAAAAAGATTAGCATGGACCCTGCACAAAGGATAACATGCAAATTTGTGAAACTTTTTTTTTATGTAAAGGGAGGGACAGACAGACAATTGGAGGGAAAAGTGGGCCATGGACTCATGATGAACTCACAGGCGTAGTTACCAAAACCCAGTAACATGAGACCATAATAACAGAGCATAACACGCAAGAGAACTATTGTGCCATATGAACTGGTTGAATCAAATCAATAAATATCTCCTGGGTGCCTCTATTTAAGGCATTAGAAGGAACAGAGTGACCATAAACTATGTTCCTGTACCTCAAGTATCTTCTACTCTATTTGAGGTGCTAAAATAAACATACAAAAAGTTATACCATGATAAAGAATTTAAATTATGGTTTAAGATAATGATAGAAAAGTTTTATAAAGCTGATATTACAATTCACCTGGTAATTATCAGTTAGAGGCATAACAGAAGCAGGAATTCAGCAGAGGAAGATAACTCATCATTATTAATATTACAATTATTGTTTAGGAATAAGATGTAAAAATTACATTCAATACTGGAATTCACATTACTGAGCATGGGTTCTCAAATTTCAAAAATGAGGAGGTAAAAGACACTGTGTGCTAGTTCAGGAGTCTCTGTAGTACCAAATAGCATTATACTTTACAGAAGAGTAACTTTAGACAAAGAGGTATTAAATAATTTGCTCCTGATTACAGCACAGTAGGTCATTTTAAATGGGAAGCAGATTTTCTCTTAATCTAGTATGCTCATGAAAACTCACCCTGCCTTTCTAAGTTACAATGGCTTCGTGTACTAAGTAAACACAATGTCTTCACTAAGATTTTGAAATCTCACGTCATCTTTGATTCCCCTCTCTTCAAAGTTGACAAGCAGTCAAACATAGTCATTTCTTCCCTCGTGATATCTCTCATTTAGCACTTCCTTCAATTCTGCAAAGTCAACATCCTATAAAATCTTCTATTTAATCTTTGCAGCAAACTTCTAAATCATCTCTCCAATTTCAGTTTTGCCTTCCCATCTGTCCTGCATAATTATGACCATGGCAATTCTCTGCTCATGTCCTTTAATTGTACCTCATTGCATACAGAATAAAGTCCAGACCTCTTAATTGTAGATCCATTAAGTTCTAGTACCATCACTTTCCAGCTATGCGACAGGGGCCTCATTTTTCTCATGTGTTGAATGGGAATAATACAAACTGCCTCTTGGTCCTGGTTTCCCTGGGTCAGTCCCTATTTATGCCTACTCAAGCTGATTAGCACTCTACTCTCAAGTGTGTTGGTCTGAAAAATCATTTGATCAACAAAGGGTTGTTACCAAGGTTTAATGAGACAACACATATAAATGTAACAGGCCTAGAATGACACTTTCTATTTTCTCAAGGGTACCTGGTACTTTGCTGACTGAAATTATACACAAGCACTCTAACAATAGAAGAACCTACTCATAATACATAGACAAACTCAGATGCTACCTACTCACCTTTGTCTGAATCCTGTGGTATTTTTGTTAGTCATCTGTTACTGTAACAAATACTTGAGATAAGTCAACTTAAAAAGAGGAAAGGTTTGTTTTGATTGGCATTTTTGGTGGCTTCGCTACATGGTAAACTGGCCCCATTGTTTAAGGTGTGTAGTGTGATAGTACATCATGGTGGGAGCACATGGCAAAGGAGGCTGCTTACTTCATAGCAACCAAGAAGTGTAAGAGAGCAGAAGAGGAGGGACTGGGGTCCCAATATCTTCTTCAAGGGCATATTCCCAATATCGTCCTTGCACTAGGCCCCACCTCCTAAAGATCCCGCCACCTCCCAATAACACCACAGGCTTGGAACCAAGACTTCAACACATGGGCCTCTGGGGGACATTTAAAATCCAAACTATTGCAGTATTCTATATCTGTCTTAGAACATGTCTCTAACACTACCTTGGGTCATGTATTTGTGCACATATTTTAACTTCCTCAGGTTTTAGTCAGCTTTTTAGCTGCTGTCTGACTAAAAGACCCAACCAGAACAATTGTAGAGGAAGAAAAATTTGAGGGCTCATAGTTTCCAAGGTCTTAGTCCACAGAAGGCCAGCTCCGTTCCTTGGGGCTCAAGGTGAAGCAGAACATCATGGCAGAAGAAGGCGGCAAAGGAAAGCAGCTCACATGGTGATCAGGAAGCAGGTAGAGACTCCACTCTTCAGACACAAAATGTATACCCCAAGCCACGCCCCCAATCCCCACCTCCTCCAGCCACACCCTACCACTTCAGTTACCACTCAGTGAATCCCTATCAGAGGATTAGTTCACTGATTGGGTTAAGACTCTCACAACCCAATCATTTCTCCTCTGAACCTTCTAGCATTGACTCACACATAAGCTTTTGGGGTAGACACCTCACATCCAAACCATAACACTCAGAAACTAGCTTTTTGGAGGAAAGTGTCTGCTTCTGAATCTTCTTAGTCCCACACATGACACTTAGTAATAATGTCTTCCACATAGAAACACTCACAAAATTACCTACTTACATTTGGAAAGAATATGAAATTTTGGCCATAGAAATCTATTCCACTTACCCACAGGCTGCTTATTCAAGTCTTCTGCTTTCTCACCTCTTGAAATCATTTCACTTGCATATTAGGATCACAGCAAGGGTACTCTAATAGGAAGTTCCTTTCTTTCACAACTGACCACTGCCCCAATTATCTTGGAGTTGCAGTGGAGGAGGGATTCTGAGAGCTGCTCTCCTAGGAATACACACTAACTAAAAGCACAAGTTCTAGAGCCAGGCTGCCTTGGACACAGGCTCCACCAGGTACAATCTTAGAATATTACTCAAGCACTTTACACCTCAGTTCCTGCCTCCTGGGTAGTTATTGTAAAAATTAAATGAGATAATTCATGTGAAGCACTTTTAAACACACATGGTAAGTACTTAAATATATGACAACATTTATTATTTCGTCTCTTTCTCAACTTCAGTCAAATCAGAATATTTTACTATGGAGTGAGAAATCTAAGCAACATCCTTTACCCAGGGCAGCCAAGTATGGGTTCTCAGGCCACCATCCAACTCACTCATAGCTCAGGATTTTCTCTGTCTGACTTTCTAGGACATCTAGTTTCTCTTCCCAGTTCCTCCCTTCTTCATGCTTGGTCAAAGCTAGAGCCATTTCTAACAGCCTCTGTGATCATTAGCAAAGGTAAGACTCTTCCTGCCTGGTCCACTATGAATAACCTCCAGGCTCAAGTTCAATCCAAACCATACGCCAGCAAGGTCCTCATGTTCTCTGGTTCCCTTAACCAGAAAAATCTCCGAGAAGTTTTACTCTTTATTATTCCAGTCTTTTAGTTGCCACCTGTAGCCTGAAATTATAATCTTAACTCCTTTCTTGCAATTATTCCCATCACTCCAGTTTCTACCACCTGCAAAAATATATAGCTTTCTCCATTTATACCCTAGAATAAAACTTATCTTGCTCCTTTTTTTATATTTTTAGGTGTAGATGGACATAATGCCTTTTATTTATTTTTATGTTGTGCTGAGGATCGAACCCAGTGTCTCACACATGCTAGGCAAGCACTCTAACACTGAGCTACAGCCCCAGTCCTTGTCTTGATTACTGGTCTATTAACTTTTCCACAGTCCATCTCCTGACTAATATTACAAATATTCGATAATTAGGGTCACTTACCATGGGACAGTCACTCTTGTCTCTGAACACCCACAACTGGGTGAAGGAATTATACCAAATTAATACCAAATTATACCAAATTATACCAAATCAAGTGGCCACTCAGATGAATATCCCTTGACTTCTTGTATCACAGGCCAAAGCCCTCTTTTTGAGGTGAATAAGCCTGAAGGGATTTGAATACTTAATTTAAGCAAAACTCCATAATGTAAATATTAGAAAACTTATATCTCCTCTACTTCATACATACCTCTATTTCTCTTCAGGTCCTTAAGCAAAAGGCTCAAGAAATTGTAGGCTAGATTCACTTACAACATTCAAATGAGTTGAACAAGAACAACAGCTATTATTCTAGACACTGAGACATTTAATTTTTAAACTGTGGTCTGTTATACAATTACTATACTGTTTAGGTACTTAAACCCGCAAGAGATTAAAACTAATGATATAATTATAATGTTTCATCAAAAAACTAATAAAATCACAATCTTTATATAATTTAATCTTATTTATTTTCTTAGCATTAAGATTTAACAAAGCAACATCTCCCCTAAGCCCTATGTCCATGGATGATTCCTGGTGACTTTTAGAGGCCCATAGTTTTATGACCCCCCCCCCCAACTCTGCCTGCTGTTCTTTGGATTTGACTTCCCATCTCAACCATTAGTATACCTTTTACTTCTTACAAAAAAAAAATTAGTAGTTGCAAGGAAGAAATCTAGTGGGGTATAGTTTTATTTAAACTTTATTATTTATAGAGATATCCTAGGTTGTTGTAAAAAGTCAAGCAGTTATAAAAAAAAAGTGTCAAGTGAAAATTTAAAAACCCCTAGACCTACTACCCCTAATGTCCAAGGTAATAGAGAACTGTCTCTAATGCCTCATTCCAGAAATTTCCTAAGCATATGTAAGTAAACATATATTCAAACTCTTATCTATCTATCCCAACATAACCCCCACTTCTTTCTACTGTACAAATGGAATCCTATAATACATATCATTCTGCACCTTTTTCCCCACTGAAAAATGTATCTTCATCATCATTCCCTGCCACTGTATCTACATCTACTTCACTCTTCTTATTGAGGTGAGCAGCAGCCCATAGTGTGTATACACCATAATCAACATATCCATCTCTCATGGTGGACATTAAGATTGCCCATAGTAAAAAAAAGGGCAACAACAAGGTAACCAACATTCTTGTAACAAGTGACATTTGTTCAGTTCCTTTTTAGTACAGATTCACTGGATCAAAAGGTATTCACATTTTACATTTTCATAGGGACTTCCAAGCTGTCTTCCAAATGGACTCTACCAATTTATATTACCACCAACAGTGCACAGAGGTAGGCTTTTAAGTCAATGGTCTGGTCTGAAGCTCCTGCAGCTCAAATAGAGAACTAGATATTTAACACAAGAATAGCAAAGCACTGATTATCAGAAAACCAAGTGCCACAGTTGGTGGCAACAACACCCTGCTGTGACTAGCCTTGCTCCCATCCAAATGCAAATTCAGAGGGTGCTATTCCTCAGTATTAATCCAGCTCTTAAATAATAAATTTGTTAGATTGAGATTTAAAGAGTAAATTCAGCATAGAAGAGAAAACTATACTGCCCCTGGCAATATCACCCATAATTATCTCTAACACCAGGAGTGCTACATAATGGTGTGATATAAGGTAGTTTCCACTCACCCATAATTAGTTAAAGGTTTTGGCAAATGGAGACGCACTTTGAATTTGCAAGAACTCAGTACATCAGCATATTTATGGATGGGATGATCTTACTGAGAGATTTTGCTAGTTTAACAGAGAATGGGGGGGGTGGAGGGTTCCTAGCAGTGAACCTCTGTAAGCAAAACAGCAAGACTCTGAATCACATCTAGAATAACATTTGGTCAATATTTTATGTTTTGTGAAGCACCTTAGCATACCTTCTTCATTTAATCTCCATCATAAATCTGATAGAAAAGCCAAACAGCTATTACTCATTAAACAAAAATTAAATGAGCACATACCATGTGCTGGGCACTCTCTGCTATGTACTTCATATTAGATGAATGAGACATTCCCTGATCATTCACTGGTCACACACCCAATAGACCCATCTTTGAAGGCTTCACATTACCCAGTCAGGATTACTTAGGCAACATGTCCTACACAGCCTATGTGACCTGCCCCCTGCCCATTCTTTCACTTTTATCTCATACAACTTTATACCTCATTCACTATGGACCAGCAACCCTAGACTACAGTAGGAAAAAACACCAATTTTTATCCACATCAGGGATTTCCACTTAATTTACTTCACGTTGGACCCTAATTCTTTGCCTGGATAACTCCTACTACATCTTTCAGGTCTCAGATGAATCTGTCATTTCCTCCCAGATCTCTGCCCCACCCCTCTAAATTATGCCTCATCTATTTTTTCATACGTCTTTCCTTGCACTCACACACTCACAAATATATGGAAATACCTATATATTTGTTTATATCACTCCATTTCCTCAGGAGACTGAAAGGCCTGAGAGGGCAGTAATCATGACCCCAGCATCTCCAGCCCCAATCCAGACCCTGGCACACAGCAGAAAGAACTAGAAGATTGAATGAATGCAGCCAATACCCTTGAGGGCTAAACAACAGAGCAGGGAAAATACACAAAGAAAGTAAAGACAAATTTTACCAGAGGATGAGGGAGGCTATGTTTGCTAAAGGAAGGAAGGTATTTGCCAGGAACACTTCTTACTGAAATGATTTAGGTGAGCAGGGTAGGCAACCTGCAGGTGGGGCAAGAGCAAGTAATACGTGCTGCTTCTCAAAATTTGGGTTTTGATATTTGAGTGCATGGTGGTACAATTATTCAACGCAGAGACATGTAGGAGGAGGAAGCTCTGTTATTATTTATTACCACAGTACTGAACCCAGGGAAGAAAAGATCTTGGCAGAGTTGGGAATTTGGACAGCAGGAAGTCCCCTGCTCACCTGCTTCTCACCATTCTCAAGCTAAGTAGGAAACAGCACGATTTCAAGTAATTTTCAGTGTTGAGTCACAGGTGGCTCATAGGTCAAGCCAGACCAAAGGGAGGGTGGTGGAAAGACCAGAATATTTAGCATAGACAAAGCCAGGTGCTATCTCTACATCTGGACATATTTTTGGCCAGAAGATGTCAATGATGTAATTAAGGATGTTTTTCTTGGAGGGTCAGAAGAAGAAAGAAGAAAAATTCAGATCATGGCATTTGCAGGGAAATGGATGGCATTAGAGAAGATTATGCTAAGTGAAGCTAGTCAATTCCCAAAAAAAAAACAAATGCCGAATGTTTTCTCTGATATAAGGGGGGGTGACTCAAAGTGGGGTAGGGAGGGAGAGCATGGGAGGAAAATTACGTCTAGATAGGGAATAGGGGTGGGAGGGAAAGGGAGGGGGAAGGGGAATAGCAAGGATGGTGGAAGGTGATGGTCATCATTATACAAAATACATGTATGAAGATGTGATTTTGGTGTCAACATACCTTATATACAAATAGAGATATGATAAATGATGGTATAAAGGTATATTAAGAATTGTATGCAAAAAAATAAGAGAGCTCATGTATAATGGCATAATTTGGTGTGAACATACTTTAAATACAGAGTTACAAAAAATCGTGCTGTGAGTGGATAATTATGAATGTAATGCACTCCACTATTGTCATGTATGTAAGAAATAAATAAAAAGAAAGAAAGAAAGAAATTCAGTGCCTGAGTATCTCACATTATCTGGTAATAACCATTTCATTTCTACCGGATGGTCCCAGTCCTGGATTTCTTTCTTTATACTCTGTGTTGTAATTTCTGTTTCTCTATGTTGTCATAGAAAGTAGTCAAGGGAGAAATCCTAAACAAATACAATAAATTGCAACCTAATGCTAGAATTGTTTGGAACTGAAAGGCATCACAACATGACATTACTGAAAGAGTTACCTCATACTACTAATTCCTCAACTGTTTCTCTGGTCTGACCACAGGTCTATAAATACCCAGGGTGTTAATGAAGGTAGTAAGAAGAAGAATCTGGCATTTGTTGCCACCAATAGTGAAACTTCCTAGTCCTTCCTCTCTCCCTACGCTGGACACCCAAAACAGCTCTACATGAAACAGGAAGCTCTGAATCATAATTCTGGTTAAAACATAAGAACCGATAGTTTATTTAAAAAATGCTAATGTAGTAACCAGAAGAAAAAACTATCTCAGGAGCTGCAATGAAAACACAATGTTTTTAGGGGAAAAAAACTAAACTTTTCATAGTACCAATAAAAGATAGTGGGAGCCAGGTGCAGGGGCACAGGCCTATAATCCCAGTGGCTGAGGCAAGAGGATCATGAGTTCAAAGTCAGCCTCAGCAATGATGAGACACTAAGCAACTCAGTGAGACCCTGTCTGTAAATAATACAAAAAAGGACTGAGGATGTGGCTCAGTGGTAAAGGGAACCTGAGTTCAATCCCTAAAAAAAAAAAAAAAAAAAAGAGTGGAGAAAGACAAACATTTAGCTAGAAACTATAAAATTCCCAAGCCAAAGGGAGCCAGCCTGATGCAATGGGGCTAAACAGGTAGACAAAGAGCCAGCTTTGATTAGTGTTAAGTCCCTGGATCTGGTCCTGGTCTAGGTATCTTGTGACAACTGTGTGACCCAGAATGTCTCACTGGGCCTCAATGATTCCATTACAAGATTAGACATTTGAAAGAGATCACCTCCAAAGATCATTTCCAGTTTTAAAACATCCCTTTCATAACATACTTAATTTTATATTTATGCCCCAATTATAGTATAATCAAAGCAACTACAATGAGCCAGCCATTTCCATGACAGCCTCATTCATTCACACCCAGAAGTATGTGAGGTAATATTATCTCTTTTGCATATTCTAATAATAAAGGCCAGCCTTTGCATGCACTCAACAACTGCCAGGTAACTGTCAAATTGCTGTATAAATGTATTAATGCATCACATTGTCCCAATAATTCTATAAGTAGCTCTCATTACTAATCCCATTTTACAGATGAAGATGGCGAGGCACAAAGAGATTAAATAACTTGCCCAAAGTCACAGAACTAGTAGTGACAGAGCCAAAACTCAAACTCAGCTAGTTTGTCTCCAGAGACTGTACTTGACCTCAGATGAAACAATTAAGTCTCTTAGAGTTTAGGTAACTTTGGCTGTCCAATGGCAGAACTGGGTTCAGATCCAGGTGTATCAGATTCCAGGGCCTGCAGCTGTGTGCTTGGGAAAGAATGATTGACTCATAAAGAATAATTTCCTGAAAGGCTGTTTTCATTTACCCCCTACTCAATTCTTTCCACCACAATTCATCCCCCATCTATTTCTCTTGAGTTGTGGAAAGGTAACAGGTAAAGAGAGACAAAGAACTCATTTAAAAAAATTTTTTTAAATTATATGTTTGTTTTTAAATTGACAAAGAACTCATTTCTTGAGTACCTGCTGTAAGGAAGGCACTGTGCCAGATGGAGGGAAAAAAAAGGGAGAGGCACTGCTTCCTTACTACTGCTATAAAAACCTGACTTTCATTCCAGAGTCACAAGGGTACTAACATTTTGGTCAATAGTCAGGACCAGATGGGTTTTTTTTTTTTTTTTTTTTTTTTAGGTAATAGCGGTCCAATTAGCAATCCATGGGGCTACCCAGATTTCACACTGACCCTCTGTCTTCAATTCACTGACTGCTTTGTGACAGTCCCTCCTGGCCCACCAAATGTTAGCTAAATATCCAGAATGTTTACAAATACCCTGTGATGTGCTAAAAAAAAATCTGCAAAGTTGAAACATACACTCCCTTTGGATTTGAAGCCAGCAGGACAGTTTCTCCTTGCAACTATTTATTTTATAACAATTTCCTCTGCCTTATTTTCATGCATACCCTGACATATTATGTCACCTCGTCTTATTACGTAACGTCTTCTTTCCATGCAGTGTATTCCCCTCCATTTTTACACAATCTCCCTGTCCCACACTCTCACTCCCCAAAGGACATTTTGGAATCAATAAGACAGCCAAAAATTACAAGAGTACTTGAGGAAGTATTAATAGCAAAAATCCTGCTTTAACCACACTCTCCAGAGCTTGGTTGCTTTTGTTTGTTTTTGTTTGTTTGTTTGTTTGTTTGTTTTTTTAATTCAAAGGTAGAGGGGGACACAGAGTGGCTGAAACAATTTTTCATAAATCCAAATGCTATGCTCCATGTTGGAGGCACTTTTTGATAGTTGAGTGACTTTTACATCTCATTTTCAAATCATTTGTTCATGTGTTATACAAGTAATACATAGCCAGGCACGGTGGCACATGCCTGTAATCCCAGCAGCTCGGGAGGCTGAGGCAGGAGGATCACAAGTTCTAAGACAGCGTCAGCAACTTATCAAGGCTCTAAGCAACTCAGAGAGACCCTGTCTCTAAATAAAACATAAAAAGGTCTGGGAATGTGGTTCAGTGGCTAAGCACCCCTGTGTTCAATCCCTGGTATAAAAAAAAAGTAATATATATTTGTTGCACAAATTTGGAAAATAAAAGATAAAAATTAAGTGGAGGGGGTAAGTGTATACTATCACCTGAAGCAAGCCACTTTAGCAACTTTGAATCATTTCTTTACATTCTGTATTTATCTCACGAATATTTTGCACAGCATTAGTCCTGATTAATGGCCAGGTTATTATGCTCTATGGATCTGCCATAATTTACTTATATTCTCCTGGTACAGAAACTATGTCTTCAGTTTTGGTTTTTTTTTTTATTAGTTGCTCAAAACATTACAATGATCTTGACATATCATACATTTGATTCAAATGGGGTATTAATTCTTATTTTTCCACTATTTCTTCAGTTTTTAAATGTAAATATATATTTCCTTCAGAATGTATACTTCAACAAGTAATGTGTGTTATTCACAGATTAAAAAATAAGTCAATAACAATTTCTTTTAACAATTTTTGCTGTGCTAGAGATCAAACACAGTGCCTGTGTATGTAAGCACACACATTCTACAACCAAGATACATCTATTTAATACTTTTGCATATACCATCTGAGATATTTCTTAATATTATACATACATGGGTACAAACACATGTTAAAATGTGGTCATACTATTAATATTAAAATAGCAATAATACATATTGAATTCTTGCCATATGCCAGTCATTATGATTTTCCCATTTAATGTCATCAACAACTTCTCAGTGGTTCCCAAATGCACAATAGAACCACCTGAGGAACTTAATAATACTAATTTCTCCGTCTCACCCTCAGGGATTCAGATTCAATTGAGCTGAGTGAGGCCTAGGCTTCAGAAATTGGGATTCCCCAGGTGATCCTAATAGGCCCTGAAGTTGGGGATTATTAGGTTAACTACTATTTCATACCTATTTTACTGATGGAGAAATTAAGGAGCACTACGGCAAGTTAACTACCCGACACCATACAGCTGATAAAGAATGTGTGCGACCAATTTTCCCATTATAGAAAACAGTGCAACTAATATCTTTATGATACATCCTTGGGCACATCCTTAATTATTTAGGATAAATTTTTAAAAAATGAATTGTGTAGTCAAAAGGTAAACATACTTTTTAGTTCTATTAGAATGTCTCTCTTCCACATTTTTATTGGTGCATTATATACATAATGGCAGAATTTGTTGTTACATATTCATACATGCACACAATGTAACAATTTGGTCAATATCCCTCTCCTGCTCCTCCACTCCCTCCCCGACTCCCACCTCCTAGTCCTTTCCTCTATTGATGCCCCTTTATTTTCATGGGATCCCCCACACAATTTTTTTTTCCTTTTTCCTCCCTAGCTTCCACATATGAGAGAAAACACATGAGCCCTTGACACTTCTGAGTTTGGTTTATTTCACTTAACATAATGATCTCAAGTCCCATCCATTATCCTGTGGTAAACCCATTTTTTTAAAGTTTTTGATAAATATTGCCAAATTGACATTTCCACTAGAAGTGTTTTAAAACGGTTGCTCACTCAAGTTCTTGCCAACACTGAGTTCAGTCATTCCATTTTAATCTTTGCAAATTATATCAGAGAAAATTGCCTCCCATTCTAATTTCCCTTTCTTTGACTACACCTGAGATAGTACCTTTTTCATGTTTACTGGTCATTAGGATTTCTCCTTTTATATATATTCCTTTGCACATTTTCCCCATCCATTGTACTTTTTTCTAGTAAAACCCTCCTATTTTTCTTATTGCTAAGTGTTTATGTATTAAGGATAATAAGTCTTGTTGCAATTATTCCTAATTTTCTCATTAACTTTATTTATGGCTTGTGCAGAAGTTTTTAATTTTCATATAATTGATGATATTAATCTTTTTCTTTATTATTCTGCCTTTGATATTATGCACACAAATATCCTCCCTACACCAAGATTATACAGTCTCCTCTAATTTTTTTAGTTCCTTTATCATTACTCTCCTTTTTAAAAACTTTTATTTATTTAATGCAGCAGTTCCAAACAGGTTTACACATCAGGATTGCTCACAGGGCTTCTTTAAATGTTCAGGTCCTAAGACTGAAGCATAATTTGAGGGGCATGAGACCTGAGCAAGAATATTTTTAAAGGACCATAAGAAATTCTGATGCCCTCCTCCTTTATAAAGAAAAACTATTTTAGCTGAGTACAGTGGTGCACACCTATAATACCAGGGACTTGAGAGACTGAGGCAGGAGGACTGAAGTTCAAGGCCAGTCTTGGCAACTTGGCAAGATCCTGTTTCAGAATAAAAAATAAAAAGGACTGGAGATATAGTTGAGTGGTAAAGCACCCCTAGGTTCAATTACCAGTACCCCCCAAAATAATATTAATCCTTCTAAATTTAAGTAGGTGCTATTTTTTCCAAATTATTTCAGCATGTTTGTTAAATAAATAATTTCATTAATTTGAAATGTTACTTTTATCCTAGTAGTCAGTAAGTTCCAGGAGAGCAGAAACCATGCCTGTTTACCTTGACCATTGCATCTCTAGGGCCCAGCACACAACTCAAGTTCAATAAATGTTAACTGAATAAATAAATAACACCTGACAACGTAAGTCTCCAACCTCAAAGTGGGTAGTCTCCTCTTCAATATTTTCTCTTTTAAAAAATATTTTTTAGTTGTAGTTGGACACAATACCTTTTATTTTATTTATTTATTTTTATGTGGTGCTGAGGATCGAACCCAGCACCTCACACGACATGCTAGGTGAGCACTCTACCACCGAGCCACAACCCTAGCCCTTCAATATTTTTTTGACCATTAGACCAATAAAACTGATATTATGCTGGGCACAGTGGCACACACCTATAATCCCAGCTACTCAGGAGGCTGTGGCAGGAGGATCCCAAGTTTGAGGCCAGCCTCAACAACTTAGCAAGACCCTTATCTCAAAAGAAAACATTTTTAAAAGGGACTGGGGAATGTATCTCAATGATAAAGCATTTGCCTACCATATACAAGGCCCAGGATTCAATAAAAAATGACAAAGCACAACTGATGTTATTAAGGCTCACCATAAGTTGTCAAAAACCTTCTGTTTAATGTGGACAGAACATGTATTAGAGTTCAAGGCCAGTCTTGGCAACTTGGAAAGATCAAAGTGAAATCAAAATAATACTATTGACAGTGTTTAAGGGGTACAGGGTTTCTGATTAAATTCTCCATGGAGGAATTAGACAGCAATGATCCAAGAAACCAAGGAGATTTGGGTTTCTCTACCTCTTACATTTTCTCAAATAGCTCCTCCGAGACTGACTCAGAAGCTTTGTTGAGTTTGACACATTTCCATAGAAAGAATACTGGGATAGGGAAACAGGAAATCTGGGTTTTAGTGTTGTCACTAAGAAGAACTAGTATCTATCTAACCTTAGGCATGTTGCTTAATCTCTAAGTTAAGCTAGATATTCTCTGAGACTCTCAGGGATTCCAAGGACAAACTGAAATTATCTCCATAGAACAGAATCCCAAACCCAATCAGGGTAAAGGAAAATAATAGTGATAGCAGTATTTGTAGTAGTAATAGCTATCACTACATTGTACTGAGCACTATTATACACTAAACAATATTCTGAACATCATTATACACCAAACAAGCATTTTATGGTTATAATAAACGCACACATTTATATGGCACTTACCATGTTCCAAGTGTTTTGCATGTATTAGCTTAATTCATCTTTACAACACTATAAGGTGAGTTCTATTTTTACCCAATTTTCATAAAAGGGGAAACTTAAACACAGAGGGGTTAAGTGACTTGCCCATAGCCTCACAACTACCAAGTGATAGAAACTAAAGAGTTGACTCCAGACCCACACAGGTAACTATTAGACCATATTGCCTTCCAAAATATCATGTCACTATACTTCTCAATTCAGAAGTTGTACAAAAGAAGGGATTGGCTGTAGTGATCAAAAGAATTTACTTATGTGTACTGCTCCTCTCTTCACTAATACTTGAAAAATGAGGTTTCACTTCAATGTAATTTTAAGAAGAGAAGATTTCAGGGCCTTGCAAGATGTATTATTTATTAAGAAAATATGATCTTTTTTAAGGTTTGTCAAACATTAAAATGTTTTATTGTAAAATAAATAAATCATTAACAACTAAAGACATGTCATTAGCCATAGGGAAAAACAACACAAGCTCTTCATGCATCATTAGGAACAAAATTTTATAGCCCTACCTGCACAATCTCCAGTTCTATAATTTAAAAACTATCTATGAAACAGTGACCTGACAGCCCAAACGTACCTCAACCCAGATAGGTCAAACCTAAGCTCAGTACTCTAGCTTCTACCATAACTGGGTCCTTCTGCCACTTCTCCTGTTCTCAATGGCACCACTAGCCTCCAGCCCCCAAACTGGCTGGCAATCTTGTCACATCCAGTCACAGTACATTCTAGAAATTATCCTCTTCTCTCTAATCTCACTGCCCCTGATTCTTCTGCTCAGACTCTCACCATCTTTCTCCTAAATCACTATTCCAGAAACCTCCTGAATGAATCCAGACTTTCATTATCTCCAGCTCCCACCCCACCTCAGCACCAATGCCAAAGTAATCTTTCTAAAACAAAATCTGCTTATGTTACTTCCCTGTTTGGAATCTTTGTCTCCAGGATAAAGTGTAAAATCCTTCTAGAACATACAAGGTTCTTTATTTTCTGGCCTCTTCCAACTACCTTCCCTGCTTTGTCTGAGGTCATGCCCCTATACATCTCATACTAGGCAAACAAAGCAACTTAAAGTTCCTAACAGTGCTGCTCTGTCTGCCAGAATGCAGTTCTCTCATTTGCCCATCTGGCCAACACCTACTCATTTTTAGAGTAGTTCAAGATTCAAAATTCATCATGCTTTTCTCTGGGCTTCCATCACATTTTGCTCCTCTCCCTATTGTAACACTGGTTCAACATTACACAATTATTTGTTCATGTCTGCCTTTCCTAAACCACAAGGAACACTCTAAGGTTCTGCATCTTATCCATCTCTTGTATTCTGTTTGTTGAATGAAGGAATGTCTCGGGATTTAAGTGAGTTTATCCAAACTGCTCTTTTTAAAAAAATATTTAAGTTTTAGGTGGACACAATATCTTTATTTTACATTTATGTGGTGCTAAGAATCAAACCCAGTGCCTCGTGCATGCTAGGCGAGCACTTTACCACTGAGCCACAACCCCAGCCCCCCAAACTGCTCCTGAATGCCCATTATGTGAGTCAATGCCAGCATTCAGGCCAAATCCCATTTCAACAATATCTTTGACAATCCATATAAATCAAAACTGTGACATTTGTATGCCTACGAATTTTAAACCATAACCAGCACAATGAAATATCTTTAAAAGATATGTTAATCCACTTAGAAACCTATCTGTTGAATATTTATAGATATTCAAGCTACTTCACTCTACTCCATCTAAGTGGTCCTTAACCTTTTGTGGATCACAACCAATTTTGGTGTTATTTATCTATTGTTTCTTAAACACAAAATCCCTTGTGATAAACATAAGAATGCCATGTACCTCTGAAGATTCCAATACAATCCCCAAGGACACAATCCTCAACCCCATCAAAAATAAGATAACTTCGCATGTGAGACAAATTCACAAGTTCACAAGAGATGTGATCTATCAGCTAAGACACTGTTGAACTTGGTTCTTGGTAGCTTACATTGTTAAAATAGGCATTTTTCTTCTATCAGCAAGTACAAACATTACAACATTAAACATGCTTTTTCAAACTGCCTAAATCCCAAGAAGGTCTTTATTGCAAAGGGGAAGCCAGAGAGGTACCAATATCTGTGTCCCCCATCTTTCAGAATCTTGTGATACAAATCTGCTGGTAACAAATGAGACATGCAAATAAGAAAACATCTTTCTCATTTCCTCACATATAACCCCCATGAGCACATGTTTAAATGAAGAGAATTATTTCAAATGCTTCTGGCATGACATTTTTCTAATTTCCCCCAACTACCACTTGAAAATAATTTGAACTTCGAGCTAGCAGCAGCTTCTTTTAAATTAATGTGCTTTGTCCTTGTAAAGACAAAGGGTTAAATTAAAGAAATAGCTGGCTGCCTGCCACTGACTTGGAGAGTTGAGTGGGGGTGGAAGATAGAGGAGAAAGAACAACCAGTTAGAGGAATAAGTGCTAATTTCTTACCCTGCCACATGGCCATCTTCACAGGCTCAGTTTCCCTGAGCCCCCCAGTTTCGTAGGGAAACTTGAATGGCACTGAGATAGATAAACAGCTATGTGGTCCTCGTTTCTGCAATATGCTAAAGCCCCAAATCTGAAAATGCAAACAGAAAAAATAAACACTTAAAAAGAAAAAAAATTCAAATGATTGAAAATTATCTCCTGCCCCTCTCTGAATCTCTCTTTTAAAGACAGGCAGACCAGACACAGTAGTGTCACATATTCCTTGGGCATCAGGGTATTGCTGAAGAAAATCAGAGATCTAGAGTAAGTTCATATTGTCATTCAGTTTTGAATTCTACATGAATCACTGGAGCTTTAGTACTCGGGGTTCAGAATCTCAAAGGATGAGTGGTTGGATGAGATAACTGTTGTATCTTTCCTATTGCAAAGTCTTGCATGTAGAATGAAAGGCAGCATTACTACCCAACCCCCTCCTCAACTCCCCAAATACCCAACTTTACAGTAAGTGATCAGTAGAAAGAAGAGCAAATTTTGTATATGCTAAAGTTTTAAAATAGGTCTTACATAGGAAGAAAAAGAAGAAGAAAGGAAGTATAATAAAAGTAAAGAATGATGATACCCTTTGGGTGGTGGTTCTTCCTCTCCATTTTATTTTCCCCACTCTGCAAATTTCCTATAGTGAATGCATATTGCTCATATCAGGGTGAAATTAATCAAAGAAAAAGGAAAATGCAAAAATAGAATGCTAGTTTAATTACAATCTAATTAATTTAGCTAATTCCTACTATTACAACTTCAAATCTAGTCTTAGGTAATACTGTTTGCAAGAATATGAAAAGAAATAGGAATGTGACAAAAAAATGAGAGGTCTGACTACTGTACATAATTTGATTTGGTGGTTTAATATATTAAACACTCTACTTGTCCATTTAAGTTCTTACTTAATAATTGGGTCTTCCTTACTTAGCACACAAGCCAATCTGCTTTTTCTCAAAAAAAAAAAAAAAAAAGCCCTCTCCTTTTTGACCTACTGAACATCAAAATAGATTGCTATTTCTATACAACCAAAACGTCCACTTCTGAATTGAAAAAGCTAAAGTACAAACACTGAAGGCTACTACTAAAAGAATCATGTTAGCTGTCTTTAATGACCTTTTTTCTTTAAAGGACAAAAAGGTTAATGTGTACACCCATCCCCAAAACACCAAGAGAGAAAAGACAGTGCCTTGGATAAGGAAAGTTTCGCCACGTCCTAGGAAACGAGGAACTTTAGAAAGTCCCAGGATGAATTCATCAGGAAAAGGAGCTCCAAAGACTTATGTGGAACATGGAACAGTTTGTTTTGGTTTACCTTTTCTTTTCATTTTTTCATTTTTTCCTTCTCTTATTTCATTGTTAAGAAGTATTGTGCGCGTCTTGGGACAAGGAGAAATTTAGCATTTGTAGTTAAATCCAGAAAGCTGCTAATAAATGTCTGAAGTGTATGTAAAGCGGATTCTTACTGGCTTTTAGTGCTCCAACTTCTGTATTTCCCTCATTTATGGGGGGGGGGCAGTTTCCACTGACGTTATCGCACGGGCACACGTACAACTTCACTCGGAACTCCGGGCAACTGATTTGCTCTGAAATGGTCATAAAGGTAAACGCGCATCAGTGTAAAGGTAAAAGCTTTCTCTTACCCCTTACTGGCAAAGGCGCTCAAGCGCCAGGCTCAAAAAGTCAAGCGAGAACCAGCCACACGCGTTCAAGTGGCAAAAGGAAAACGCGCAGCGACTACTTTTCGGAGAGTATGAACTCGACTTCGCAAAGACCCACACAAACCTGAAGCAAGTCCAGAGCCGGAGGGAGAACAGGGGCCTCGACTGAGCTTTCCCAGAAAACGCCACCCTATCCCAGTCCTAGAAAGGGGACCATAGGCGAAAGCAGGGCACTCTTGGCGCCGTTCCGTAAGGAAACTTCGCTTGGGCAGCCCAGGGACCCTTCTCGGAGAACTGGGTTGGGCTCCCGGGAAGATGCCGCCCCGCACTAGCTAGAACTAGCCTGTCTACCTCCTCGGAGTGCCAGGGGGCGGCGTCTGGACAAGGGGAACCCCGTCTCCGGGGGACTGAGCCAGCAGGGGAGCGCTTCCCCTGTGTCGCTATGATCAGAGGGTGCTCCGAGGGTGGGCCGGGGACGAGGGGCCCACTAAAGACCTGTTGGGGAAGGGACAGCCCATTTGCCTTTACCTGTCGCCGAGGTTAGGAGCTGCGGAGTCTGTGTCCGCTGCCGGTGGGCAGCGCGCTCAGGCGGCTCTGGCGTCCAGTACACTAAGTTGAGCTAGCGCCCCACGTAGCCGGCAGAGCTTCATTCACACAGCCCAGTCAGGGAGGAGGGGGAGCAGAGCGGGCGCGCGGCTCATGTGACAGGCGCCTC
>NW_026000253.1:785592-828287 GCF_001458135.2 Marmota marmota marmota
AAATGAATTACAGTAGATGGGGTAGAGAGAGAAGATGGGAGGGGAGGGGAGGGGAGGGGAGGGGGGATAGTAGAGGATAGGAAGGGCAGCAGAATACAACAGACACTAGCATGGCAGTATGTAAAAACATGGATGTGCAACCGATGTGATTCTGCAATATGTATACGGGGTAAAAATGTTCTCCACTCCCCACCCCCTGCAAGATACTCAACAGACTGATGATCAAGAGCCGTTTTAAGTCTAAGAAAGCACAAAGTAGGGCTGGGGCTATAGCTCAGTTGGTAGAGTTCTTGCCTCGCATGCACAAGACAAAGAAAGCACAAAGTAAACACAATGTGATCTTAAAAGTTAATTATATATTAAAAAGAGAAAACAACAGTGTATTTCTCTGTATAATAAAAGGTAGCACTTTAAAGTTAGTTTAGCAAGATAATTCCCGTGGAACAATAGATCATATAGATCGTGGTGACACTTAAACCGTCAAACTGTCATGTATAGGGCATGACAGTTTTATCTTTCCTTTTGAAATTGACATGGCAAAAGAGACTGAAATAGTTACGTGATGATTACATGACCATGTAGAGTAGTGAGTGAACGTGTCTGGTTTTATTTTTGTCTAATCTTTCTACCTTTTGTAGAGCCTTTACTACTGTGCCAGCCACTGTAGTATTCCCTAGGGAATAATAGTTTTGTTTTTTTTTGTTGTTGTTGTTGTTGTTATTTGTTTGTTTGTTTGCTGAGGATTCAACCCAGAATCTCACACATGCTAAGTATGCACTCTATCACTGAATGATACTCCCAGTCCAGGTGCAAGTTTTAAAGTGAAATATCTGGGGTATTCAATGAATGCTGGGGATGGTTCTAGAAAATGGTGCAGAATAAAAGAAAATGAACAAAGTTCTCTAACTTATGGAACCTATTAAGGTAGTAGGTTAGGAAATTCTGAAAATAGAGTGATCTGAAGTCGTTTTAATTGTTCTATACCTGGAGAGCTATCAAAATTAATTCATGGCTTCTATACTGATAAAGGATAGCTAATATCATAATTGGAGAAATACTAATGAAAAATATAGTGAAACACCTTTGGCAAATATAAAAATATTGATAAGAGCTATGTCAACAAACCAGGGAGAATATTCTCATAAATTGCTGGTGGGAGTGCACTTAGTCGTTGAGGAAAATGGTGCAATAACTATAAAAATTTTAAATATATGGACTTAGATCCCATTTCATTTCTAGGGATTTCTCCTCCAGTCATATTTGCATTGGTATAAAATGTGTGTACAAGGTTATTTACTGCATTTTTGCAATAATAAAAATGAGAAACAATCATAAGTACCTCAATAGGGGGTCTGCTAAAATATATAATGGAAAATTTATCCAATGGAAAAAAAGAAAGCACTTGATGTACTTATATGTAAAATTATCTTCAATACATTATCTGGGGAAAAGCAAAATATAGAGTTGTGTACTTAATTTTGTGCCATGGAATTATATTTCCTGAATATATAATTTTTTTAAATCACAGTGAAACAGGAGACTGAGGCAGGAGGAGCAAAAGTTTGAGGCCAGCCTTGGCAATTTAGCAAGGCCCTAAAAATCTTAGTGAGACCCTGTCTCAAAACAAAAACTTAAAAGGGGGGAATGTGGCTCAGTGGTAAAGTGTTTCAATCTCCAATACCCAGAGAGAGAGAGAGAGAGAGAGAGAGAGAGAGAGAGAGAGAGAGAGAGAAAGGAGAGAGGGAGGGGGAGGAAGAGAGAGAGATTGAGAGATTTTTTTTAATAACCTGTCAAGGATAGTGATTAGTTTGAAGAGCCACTTGGTTAACTTACTCCTTAGTGCCAGCTAAAGAAAGAACTTGTTAGTCTGTGAACATATACTAGCACATCTATGATATGCAAAATCTCAGTCTCTAATTGGGTCCAGCATTATTTTTAACAAATGGTTTTCATGAGAAATTTTACTTTCTAAAAAAAATCCATGTCAGGGGCTGGGGTTGTGGCTCAGTAGTAGAGCACTTGCCTCACACGTGCAAGACCCTGGGTTCGATCCTCAGCACCACATAAAAATAAATAAGTGAAATAAAGGTATTGTGTCCAACTACAACTAAAAAATAAATATTTAAAAAAAAATCCCATGTCAGGTTGCCCTTTATGTAAGAGAAGTACAAGGCTAGCTTACACTTGAAGGGAAAGGAAAGGCCCATTTTCCCCAAATGCACTGTGTACCCCGTACTTTCCTTAAACACAGTAGAAAAATTAATTACTGGAAAAATGAAATAAAAACAAAGACATACAAAACACAAGCCACATTCTTTTATGACAATTCAATAGACACAGAATTAGTCCATCAAATTGTTGTTAAGGTTTAGAAACATTCACTCTCAATTCATTCTGGTTTGATAAGGACCAAAATAAGTAGTTTGTGGACTGGCACTGGGCCACAGACCACACTTTGAACTTTACTGCCTGAGAGCACTACCAAAGCATCCAACTCACTCTAGGGTTTCCATAAATGCTGGTTTAATACATCATTCTTTTTTTTTTTTTTTCTTTTTCTGGTATCAGGGATTAGAACCAGGGGTGCTTAACCACTGAACCACATCCTCAGCCCTTTTTATTTTTTGTTTAGAGAGAGTCTTGCTGAATTGCTTAAGGTCTCACTAATTTGCTGAAGCTGGCTTTGAACTTGCGATCCTCCTGCCTTAGACTCTCCAGTCGCTGGCATTACAGCTGTGCACCACCACACCTGGCTTAATACATCATTCTTACAGAGTGTTTTCACATCTTTTTCTCCCTTCTATCCTCACATCATCTTCAGAGTTAAAAGGAGCAGATGTCACCATCCCCCTCTGTCAGAAGAGTAAGTTGAGGTACACAGACTAAGTGATTTCCCTGGTTTCAGAGAGCAAGTGTCAGAACCCCAAAATTCATCTGTCTCCTATTGCACTTTGTGACAATGGCACTACATAAGACCTCCAGTCAAAGAGAATTTCAAAAGAGTTCCAAGAGGTGGAAAAAAACTACTTTGTTTTCCGAATGACATCACGTTGACAGCAGAGCATGATACAGCAGAAAAGCTAGTTTGGAATCCAGGCTTGAGCAAGAGATTTTACTTCTGAGCCTGTGTCCTTATCTCCAAAGGGAGTAATAAGAGTTTCTCCACAAAGCTTCACTAAGAACTAAATGGTAAAATAAACAGTCGCAAAGTTCAGAAAGTATGACTGTTTAATATTAGGCTCAGTTTAGAACGCCTGCATTAAAGAACTTTTTCCATATTTTCATCATATGGAATGTGTGCCATCTACTGGTAGAGTAAAGAACGCCATTCTAGAAAGAGGACATTGCTGTCTGGAGAAATGGATCTATGAAATATGTCCTGGTCTTTTTCTTTTACCTTGGCTACGAGAAAGCCTGGAGTTCATTGCTTGGTCCAAGCTTAGCATGGGACTCGATAGATTTTATTTTTCCATATTTTTATTGGTGCATTATAGTTGTACATAATAATGGGGATTGTATATTTTATTAAACTCACACACCCTAGTTCCATTTTATTTTTCCTATCTGTATTTTTCCTTGGTCTGATCAACTCATTTTTACAAATCTTTGTAGTCACTTTAAATACCTTTCAAATAAACAGAATAATGATTTCCCAGATCATTATCTTGCCCAGTTTTATGAATTTGACAAGAATACATTCTACTTTGTTTTTGCTGGTGGTCCATTATCCTGGTAACTTCCAGAATCTAACAATGTAATAGTAGATAAGTTAACTTTTAGATATAATGGAAGTAAAAAGAATTCAAATTTAGGGCTGGGGATGTGGCTCAAGCGGTAGCGCACTCGCCTGGCATGCGTGCGGCCCGGGTTCGATCCTCAGCACCACATACAAACAAAGATGTTGTGTCCGCTGAAAACTAAAAAATAAATATTAAAAGTTCTCTCTCTCTCTCTCTCTCTTCCTCTCTCTCTCTCTCTTTAAAAAAAAGAATTCAAATTTAAAATAAAACTTTAAGACTCAAAGCCTAAGAATATTAACAGGACTGTTATCAAAAAGTGCTGAGACACTACAACATGAGTGAAGTGGTATCTCCATTTATTTACACACTGAGTACTTATTCTGTGTCATACACTGCTGTAAGTACAGAAAACACAACAGTAAACAACATGACAAGAGCCCATGCCTTTGCTGAGCCTACACTTTTGGGATGTGGAAGTGAAGTCAGATGATGAAGAGGTAAACAAAAATAATATTCTGTGGTATACATGGGAAGTAAGTGCTATGGGAGAAATTAAGCTGTGAAGGAGGATATAAAGGACAGTTACAACTTAAAATAATGAGAAGATCTTGTGAGGAGTCATCTGAAGTGAGACTTGAGAAATAACTTGAAGGAAGGAACTAAGAGAAGAGGCCATGCTGGTGCCTGGAGGAAAAGCATTAAAGTTGAGATTGAGGGAAAGCCAGGGGGAGGGCTCTCGGATGGAAGCCTGCCTGGTGAGACTGGAACAGCTGGTGTAAGAGAAACAGCAAGGAAGACAGAAGTTGGTGAAGAGGTCAGAAAACTAACAGTGGGTCAGATCCTGACCAGCCATAAAAGGACTTTGACTTTTGCTCTTATTTGAGCAATGGCTTAAGAGTCCTGGGAGGATTTCAGAAAAGGGATAATAGGATTTGACTTCTCCCTTGAAAGGATTGTTCTGGTTATTGAGTTACACAGGAGGGCAAAAGTGGAAGAAGAATCATCAGTGAAGCAGCAGCTTCAGCAATCTAGGCAAGAGATAATGGTACCTTGGACCAAGGTGAGGGCATTAAGAGGTATTTGTCTTCAAGGCTGCACCATCAAGATTTGCTGATGGTTTGGCTGTGGGGTATTAGACAAAGAGACGTCAAGAATGATCCCAAGGTTTGCAGTGTAAGCAACTAGGAATAATGAAGGATGAGTGGGTTTGGGGAGGGCAGAGTTTGGAAATTCAGATTTTTAACCTTTTGTTCATTTGACTTTTAAAAAATTTTAACTGGGAAACGATTTCAAATTAACAGTTCAGGGCCAAATTAATTTTGGCCCTGTTCTGTAGCTGAGTGAAAGAGTGCTTACCTCACATGCTTAAGGCCCTGGGTTCAATCCATGGCAGTACAAAATAGAATGTTAATAAAATAGCACACATGCTATTAATACTCATCACTTATTAATATTTTTTCCTCCTTTTTAATTTTTGTTTTATTTTAATTGATATAATAATTGTACATATTTATGGGATACAATGTAACATTTTAAAATATGTATACATTGTATACTGATCAGATCAGGGTAAGAGTTTTAATATTTTTTAAATTTGAATATATATTAGATTACCAAGTGGAGATATTAAATAGGCAGCAAGGTGTACAAGCTGTAATTTAAGGCAGAAGTTTAGGTCAAGATAGAAATTTGAGAGTCAAAACACACTCTACGGGGTTGGGGTTTTGGCTCAGTGGTAGAATACTTGCCTTGCATGTATGAAGCACTGGGTTCGATCCTCAGCATCACATAAAAATAAATAAATAAAATAAAGATATTGTGTTTATCTACAACTAAAAATATTTTTAAAAAACACACTCTACTGTCATGTATATCTAAACAAAACAAATATTTTTTTAAAAAAGAATGATTTGACAAACATCCCAATCTGAACCTCGTTAAAAAAAAAAAAATTGAGAGTTGACAGCAGTTTACTATTTACAACCCTTAAGATGAAATGACCAAAGTAGAGAACAAAGCTGAACTGTGGAGCCCTCCCACATTAAGTGATCAGGAAGCTAAGCAGGAACTGAAGAGAAAACTAGGAAAATAGCTGTGAAATCCATTCAAACAGAGTGGCATCCTGGAAACAGTGAAGAAAGTGTTTCAAGAAGGAGGAAGGGAACTATGGTTGACAAAAGCAAACTGAATATTTCAAAATAACTAGTAGAGAGGATTTAAATGTTTCCATCATAAAAAATAATATATTTTTTTATGTCAGGGGTAGATATATCAACTACCCTAATCATCACACAGTATATACATGTATTAAAATATTATCCTCCAATATGTAAAGTTACTATGAGTAAATTAAAAATGAAAATGTAATAAAATAAATTCAGTTTTTAAAAAGGACT
Source organism: Marmota marmota marmota (assembly GCF_001458135.2). Classification (NCBI taxonomy): domain Eukaryota; kingdom Metazoa; phylum Chordata; class Mammalia; order Rodentia; family Sciuridae; genus Marmota; species Marmota marmota. The sequence goes on from NW_026000253.1 coordinate 791,729, forward strand.
AAGGAAAAAAGGGAGGGAGTGATCAACTAAATAAATCACTATTAATGGGTCAAGTAAAATGAGAATGACATTGGATTTGGAAATGTGGAGGTCACAATGACAATCCACTTTGGGAGAGTCATGGGGAATAAAACCTTGATAACAACGAGTTTAATATGGAAAAGAGGGAACTTATACTCAAGGTAAAGTGAAGGCACTTATCCTTATTTCCCCTGTTAAGAAAAACCCTAGGCATGACATATAAAACAGACTAAGATGTTTTGAAAGATGAAAACAGGAAGGCAGACCAACTAGGGACCTAGGAATCTGAAGAATGACATGGTGCTTCAGTGCTATCAGTGGAGGCCTAGAGGAGAGCTTGATTTTTCGCCCCTTCCCAACAGGAACAAAGTACCTCTCCTGCCCCATAGTGAACATAAGGTACAGAACATGGTCTTCTATCCCCAACTGGCAGTAACAAGGCAGTGTTCCCTTCCTTGTACCATATCAGGGCCAGTTCAGAGAGAGGGTTTAAATAAGATTTAGTCATACCACATAATACCCAATAAGTCCAAGAGACAAATGAAAATAACTTGTTGGAACAAAGACCAAGAGAATCTCAAAAAAAAAAAAAAAAAAAAAACAGATACCAAGACCCATGTGACACAGATTTTGGAACTATATTTACAAGGATTTTAAAACATGTAATAGAAAAAATGCTTCAAAGAGCAAATATGAACAGGCTTGAAATTAATAAAAAAATAAGTAGAAATTTTCAACAAAGGAATAAATGACATAAAGGAAAGTCAAAGGGAAATTTTTAGAACCAAAATCTACAATAACTAAAATTTAAGATATCATTGAGCTTGGTGCAGTGGTACATGCCTGAAATCCCAGCAACTCGGGAGGCTGAGACAGGAGGATCACAAGTTCAAAGCCAGCCTCAGCAAAAGCGAAGAACTAAGCAATTCAGTGAGACCCTATCTCTAAATAAAATACAAAATAGGGCTGGGGATGTGCCCCTGAGTTCAATCCCCGGTACCTTCCTCCCCAAAAAATGCATCTGTATAATTGAGCAACTGCTTGCAAAAAAAAAAAAAAAAAAAAGATATCATTGTTATCGAACAGCAGAAAGGAGAATATAGAGGAGACTGAATGAACTAGAAAATAGTACAATAGGAACAATGCAGTTTAAATAACAGGCAGAGAAAACTGAACAAAGTCTCAAGGATATGTATAACTATACCAAAAAGTATAATACTCATGGCTAGGAGACCTAGGAAAAAAGGAGAAAAAAATGTGGGACTGAAAATGTATTGGAAGAAATAATGACTAATATTTTCCAAAATTTGGGAAAATACATAAGCCTAGAGATTCAATAGCTAGCCAAACACCAAACAGAATAAACCCAAAGAAGCAAATTTTTATAAAATAAAAAACAAAGAAAATATCTAGAAATCAGGATAACAAAGAAACACCTGCACATCCATGTTTACTGCAGCACTATTCACGATAGCTAAGATAGGGCATCAGTGTCAGTGTCCACAAACAAATGAATGAATACAGAAAATGTGGAGTATACCATTCAGCTATAAAGAAGAATGAAATCCTGTCATTTGCAGAAAAATGGAGACAAGGAACTGGAGGACATTATGTGAATGAAATAAGCCAGATACAAAAGACAAGTATTGCATGGTCTCTCTCATCTATGGAAGCTTAAAAAACTCAAAGAATGTAAAGTAGTAATTAATAGAGGTTGGAAAGTGGGGGAGGGTGGATAAAAGGAGGTTGGATTTGCTCAGTGCATAGTGTATACATGTGTGAAAATAGCACACTGAACCCCATCAATATGTACAGTTGATGTTAGTCAAAAATAAAAAATAATTACAGAAAAAAATAAAAAATAATACCCCCCTTCAAAAAAATCTTGAAAACAGCAAGTGTTAAATGAGAAATGACATATTACCTAGAAGGGAAAAACTATTTGAATCAATGCATATTTCCATTCATAAATTATAGAGGCCAGAAGGAAGTGGTACAACATTCTTCAAGTGCTGAAAAGAATAGCACATATAAAGAATTCTCAAAATTGAATGATAAAAGAAAATAAATAAAGGAGAGGGAAGACTAAAAGTTCACTGGATTAGACAAAGGGGAATGAAGGGGAGGGAGCAGAAATGGGAATAGGAAAGACAGTAGAATGAATTGGACAGAACTCTCATATGTTCATACATGAATACACGACCAGTGAAACTCCACATCATGTACAACCACAAAAATGGGAAGTTATACTCCACGTAAGTATAATATGTCAAAATGCACTCTGCTGTCGAGTATAACTAAAAAGAGCAAATTTTTTAAAGTACTGTAACAACATAGAAGAAAGAAAATAAACAATCCATTTTAAAATGAGCAAAAGATGTGAAGAGGCATTTCACTGAATGGTTGGCAAATACACATATTAAAAGCCATTAGGAAAATGCAAATGAAGTCTAAAATGAGTATCACTACACACCTAATAGAACAGTTAAATTAAAAATCAGTGATAATACTAAATGCTGGAAAGGATGCAAAAACACTGGATGTTTCACACGCTTGTGGTGGGAATGTAAAGTGCTCTGAAAACTAAAATGGCATACTTTCCAGAATGGTATAATAGTTTCTGAAACTAATGACACACTTACCATATGATCAAGGACAAGTTCAAGGTCCTATATGAGAAGGAACAGAAGGTGCCCCTGACTATTATGGCTATGGTGGTGTCTGCCATTGATCAGAAGCACTTCCTATGGATCCTGAGGGCTAGTGAGCCAACCAGCATGGTCTTGATCAGCAGCCAGAGGCAAATCCACCCCATGAGCAGCATGGAGAACTTCATGTTGGTTGCAGATATCATCTAGAACATCTGACTACTACACTACTTGGAGGGAAGGAAAACACTGTGCCACCAAGTTCCTCGAGGTGTACTGTGAAGAATTTGTGGTGGACAATATCATGCTGTTCTGGTATCTGAGACCAAAACCTCATGGTGTACATGTACCTACCAGAGACCAAGGAGAGTTTCAGGGACATATGCATGTTACACAAAGCGGATATCCATTCAGGCACCTATGCAAAAACATTCTGGAAGACCTTGAGCCAAGGAGCCTCAAGGGACTCAGCAGGAAGTCAGTGGTGTGGGACAATATGTTGGATGGCAGCATGAGGCTCCCTGGGCTGGTGAAGATCTACCATTGTCTGCAAATGTCACACAAAGCATCATGCTGCCACACCACACTGGCTTCAAATCTTCGGACTTTCCAGATGTCCCACTTGGCCCATTCCATCATAAAGAACACAGTGTCAAGCATTCTTCATTTTAATTAGTTCATTTTAGTTATACATAATATTAGGGTTCATTTTGACATTATACGAGCATGGAATATAATTTGCTCTTGCTGCCCAAATTCTTCCTTTACTTCAGCATCATGGAGCTTGGCAAACTGGCTAAAAAGATAGGCACCGCACCTGATATTGTCCTGGATGACTTCTAAGACACCCACAGTATCACCATCCCCTTCCATCCCTGGGGATGTTGCCACTGCCCCTGTGCACTACCTATTATCCTGTTTTTGTACAAAACACAAAGAAGTGGGGGGGGGCAATGGGGGAAGATGATTGACAAATGCATTAACAAATGAACCTCAAGGACATTACAGTGAATGCAAAAAACCAATCTCTAAAGGTCACATATTGTAGGATTCCATTTACACAACATTTTCTAAATCAGAAAATTACAGAGATGGAGAACAGATTAGTGTTTGTCAAAGATTAGGGATTGCGGATGGGATATGGCTATAAACAGGTAGCAGAAAGATGCTTGTGGCAATGGAATGGTTCTTTATCTTGATTGCAGTCAGTTTACACAAATCTACATATATGATGCAATGGCATGGAACTATGCACACACATAGTGCCAATGGCAGTTTCCTAGATACATTATACTACAGTGTATAAATGTAACAATTAGGAAAATCAGAGTGAAATTTACAAAGGACCTCTCTGTCCTATTTTTGCAACTTCCTGTGGATCTGTAATTTTTTCAAAATAAAAACTTCAAAAGGAATGGGAGAAGAGGAATTAAAGACATTGAATATAGGCAATTATAGCAAGGAATTTTGCTGTAAAAGGGAGTAGAGAAATGAAGTGGGTCGTGAGCAAAAGATGGTGACTCAAAAGAAGATTTTCAATGTGTTAATGGGTGTAATAATAGCATGATTGACGCTGACAAGAAAGAACCTGTAGAGGGGAAAATTATATGAGAGGGGCAAGAGTGGAGGGAGGCTGGGGTGTAGCTCAGTGGTAGAGCGCTCACCTAGCATGTGTGAGGCACTGGGTTCGATCCTCAGCACCATATCAAAATAAGCAAATAAACTAAAGGTGTTAAAAATACAATAACAAAAAATGCATTTAAGAAAAGAGTGGAGGAAATTTCCAGGAGGAAATGGGATCTTATAAATAAGTGGAGGGGTCGGGCTCATGAGGTACAGGGACAGTCCATCAATAGTAATAAGAGAAAGGGCAGAGTATATGCACAGATTTATGTAGCTGAGTAAATGCAGTGGCAGAAATTTGTGGGCTTTGTTGTCTGATTGCCTCTATTTTCTCCCTGAAACCGGAAGCAAGGTTATGGGCTGAGAATGAGGATGTGTGCGGAGGTGTTAGAGGTTTGAAGGGAGAAGAGAAGGTATGAAATAGTTGTCTAGGAAACCAGCAGAGTAAATGGACTAGGATAATATTATGTGATTTCCTGGCAACATTAAGTGCCCACTTGAGGTTCGTGGTCTTGAATTTAAAGTGAGAGTGTCATTTTGTGTGTGTGTTTTTTTCCTCCAGCCATGTTCAGCTCCACAGATACAGGAGAGGAGTACGAATCATTGGTGATAAAAAGATGGAGGCTGCAAATAGGTGAAGGGAAAAAAAACTGGAAGGGGAGATTTCAAAAAAACTGAGATACTAGGGCATTGGAAAGATCAGGTATGGAGATATTTGAATAACAAAGAATGAAGGCAGAATTGAAGATAATAACAGCGAGACAGAGGCTCAAATGTTTGAGAAACTGGGGGTGGGGCACCTGAGGAACTATAGAAAACAATAGCAAGATAGGAAATGGATAATATATTCTTTTACAGAGAATCACAGATGGTGATTTTTTTAATTTATTCTTTTTAGGTATACATGACAGTATATTTTGACATATTATACATGGAAACAGTGTATCTTATTCTAATTATGATCTCATTCTTGTGGTTGTACATGATGTGGCATGTCACTAGTCATGTATTCATATATGTACGTTCATATATGAATACAGAGGGTGGTTTTTAATGAAGAGAAAGAGAGAATAACCTGGATGCAGCAGTGAGGGATCTCAGGCTGAGAGGGCTGTAGGGTCCTTGGGTAGATCCAGATTTTAGTTATAACAAGAAGGTGAGGGGAACAGTAAGCAGACAGGAAAAAGATAGAGAGGATTTTGCTGATGATTCTGAATTCTTGATAAGAAACTATAGAATATCTCATCCAATATAGGACCCTTTTGAGAATGTTGGATGCTAAATTGAGCAGGGCTGTGGCACACCATGTATAAGCTGAAATTGTTCTGGGCAAACCAGGACTATGGTTTTCAGAGAACAAAATAAAAGGATTTCTGGAGAGGGCTAAGTGGTAGAGATAAGTTAGGAAAATAAACAACATGTGGGTGGGACTTAGAACAAGAGACACAAGGGTAGTGACCAAAGAGCCTCAGGGTTCTTGTGATGACTGATATAAGCAAATTAGAAAAGCATATTTCTGGTGATCTGAGGTAGGTAGACATGACCATGTCTGAAAGTGTTTAGAGAAAGAGTAGGTGGTCAGGGCTTGCCTTCCCTCCTGTTGATTGGAGATACATCATCCTGGAGGCAGGGAGTTGTACTCCCAACCTATAAGGACAGTAACTTGATCCTGCACCCCACTGATGAAGACCTTGATATTTCTGAGACTGTTCAGGCTTCCAATATGAATTGTTGTAGGAACTGGGCCTGGACTGACTATGGATAAGGAAGTTAATTAACCTAGCTGTGAACAGCTAAGGATGGTAGAGGCAAGGGATTTTGTGGTATTTCCCACAGGAACCATAAAGAAACACACTGCCATTGCCTGTGAAAGCTAAATAAATTATCATAGGAATAGAGCATAGAATAGAGGTTCTCAGGGGACTGAGAGGGGATTGTAGAGTTAGTGCTTCATGGGTAGAGATTCAGTGTGAGCAGGCGAAGAAGACCTGGAGATGGATGGTGCTGATGCTTGCACAACAATATGAATGGACTCAATGCCATTGGATTGCATGCTTGAAACAGCTCAGATGTTAAATTTCATTTATATATATTTAAAAATAAAAACAAACAAACAAGGTCTTATATACCTTAAAGTTTTTGGGAGGGATGGTATTGTTTCGATTTTGTGGGGGGTAGGTACCAGGGATTAAACTCAGGGACACTCAACCACTGAGCCACATCCCAGCCCTTTTTTCTATTTTATTCAGAGACAGGGTCTCACTGAGTTGCTTAGCACCTCTTGAGCTGCTGGATTACAGACGTGCACCACTACACCCTGCCTGGGGTGGCATCTTTTTATTGAACAAAATGTTCGAAACATAGAAAGTCAGTTTGAAACCACAAGGAAAAGTAGAGCTTGGTTTTCTGAAGACTCAAACCACATTCCTGACATTGTCCTACTGAGGAAAATCACCAAGTGGGATACATCCTACACAGCCATAAAAGATGCTATTACCAGGAAATGTTGGCCAAACTTGTGTGTTTATCTCCCAGCAGAGCTCCATGAGGCTGATGATCTCCTTTGGACAGCACTTAGTGATGTCTTCCACACTTGGCCTGTTCCTGGATGTTACCCACATTATCAGCTGCTGCTCACAGATGGCATTCTCATATGGCTCCTTATTTGCAAACATTACCCAATGCACTATGCCAAAGCTGCTCACATATAACTTCTCCATGGGTTTGCATTGATATCATTCAGGTGCTCAGGGGCCTTGTAGTAGAGTGTGCCACCATTTTTGTTAGAGGTGCTGTTCACTTTCCTCTGATCATTGTGTTCCTCTTTAGTCAGTTTGCTCCACATCTTAAAGGAAGAAATGTCGAGGTCTGCTATCTTTATGTGAAAGACATGATCAATAAGGATTCTCAGGCTTCAGGTCCTTGTGTATCACACCTTCTCCATGTAAGTAGCACATTTTTTTCCAGTGGTCTCCACAAGGATCCCTCCTTTTACAGAAAGCAGGACACTGATTTCAGAGTTAGTTTCCATGGCAAATTTCCAGAAGTTCAGTTGAGGGAGGAAGGATGATGGGAGAGTCAGGAGTTAACTCAGATGCAGAAGCCTCACTAGGGAAAGCTGCTGGAGGTCATGAGAGCCCTCACCAGGGTGCACCAGGATCAGAGCTTGAGAGGTCAGGAGTGGCGGCCTGCTCTGCATCCCCAGCTCATGGGGCCAAGCCCTTGGCCCAGGAATCCAACTGCACTCCCTCAGCAAGTACTGCAAAGCCACGTACTGCCTGTGAATTATATTTTATCTCCCTTTTCAATATTTGTTTCTGTTATTTCCCCTTCTTTGTATCATTTTAGTGCAATCATTTCAATATCATGTTGGGTAATAATGTTACTAAGATTGCTGTAGGTTTTGGAAAGATATCCTTCTCTGCTTCTATATCTGTTGTTTTTTATTTGTTTGAACGGTTTTTGAATTTTAGTTGCTTTTTTCAACTAAGATGATATGAGTTTCCTCCTTTGTATTTATTAACATGGTGAATTATATTAAGATTTCCTCATTGAGCCACTCTTGAAATAATGAGTTAAACCCTATATTATTTATATATTTTAAAATGTTTGTATGGAAATAAATCTGCTTGTATTTGGGCTAGGAATTTTTCCTTTATGCTTAAAATCAAGATTGGCCTATAATTTGTTTTTTAATGTATTACCTCCGATTTAGAAATCAAGATTATTCTAGCCTCAAAAAAAATGTAGTTTTCCTACTCACCAGGAAAGTAGGAGTTAAATATATTTTGAAAGTTGGCTTAAAAACTATGATAAAACCATTTTGGTCTTCTTTAAGGGATTTTTTTTACTACCTATGTGATTTACTTAGAGGTTACTAGTGTATTCAGCTTTTGAAAGTACCTTGTATGTTTTGGCTATAAATCCTTTGTTTAATATGAATTTACAAATATTTTAATCCCAATCTTCAGCTTGTCTTTTAATTCTCTTAAATATCTTTCTAAGAACAGAAGATCTTAATTTTGACAAAGTCCAATTACCAATTTATTTTTATGGCCCATGCTTTTGGTATTATATATAATAAATATATACCTAATCCAAGATTATGTTTTAAAAAATACCCAAAACATGGTGTTATATATAAAAAATATATACCTAATCCAAGATTTTTTAAAACATATTTTAATATGTTTTTTTCAGAGGTTTTAAAACTTTCAATTTTTCATTTAGACATATGACATTTTGAGTTAATTTTTATATATGGAAAGAGGCGTTTGTCAAAGTTTATTTTTGCATATGGATATCTAATCACTTGAGCAACATTTATTGAAAATACTGTCCTTTTGCTAATTAATTGCCTTTGTGACTTTGTCAAAAATCAATTCTATGTGCCTATATTTTGGACTCTATTCTGTTCCATTGATCTATTTTACCCATGTTCATGCAAATTATACTGTCTTGATCACTGTAACCTTATAATAAGTCTTAAAGACAATAGCTTTAAATATTTCAACATTATTTTTCCTTTTCAAAATTGTATTTGATTATTCTAGGTTCTTAGAATTAAAATATGATTTCTGGAATCAACTTGCAAGTTTCTCCCCAAAAAAGTCTGATGAGATTTTGATTGGGATTGCATTAAATCTATAGACCAATTTGGGGAAAGTTGATATCCTAACAATATCGAGTCTTCAGATCCATGATCATTATATACCTCTCAATTTATTTAGACCTTTCGTAATTTCTTTCAGCAATGTTTTCTAGTTTTTAGTACACAGATCTTGAACATGTTTTGTTAATTTTTTTATTTCTAAGTATTTTATATATTTCAACACTATAGTAAATAGCATAGATGTTTTTTTTAATTTGAATCTCTGTTATTTTGCAGCTAGTTTATAGAAATGCAATTGGTTTTTGTTTATCAATCTTGTACTTTTCAAGATTGGTAAAGTCATTTATTAGTCTTAGTGATTTCCTTTGTGGATTCCTTAGGATTTTTATATAGACTATCTTATCATCTTAGTATAAAGAGAGTTTTATTTCTTTTCTACTCTGAATGCCTTTTGTTTCTTTGTCTTGCTTTATTGTACTGTCTAGGACCTCCAGTAGAACAATGAATGTAAGTAGAGGGCAGATATCCTTCCTGTGTTTCTGATCTTGGAGATAAAGCAGTTTTTCACCATACATATGTTGCTACATGTAGATTTTTTTGTGGATTTTCTTCAACAGATTGAGAAGGTTGCCCTTTTGCCTAGCTTGCTAAGAATTTTCATTATGAAGTGATGTTTAGTTTTATAAAATGCTTTTCTGAATCTATTGAAATGATCATATGGCTGTAACTTTTCATCTTTTAATATGGTGAGTTGCATCATGTGGTTTTCAAATGTTCAATTTCTTTTTGTATTCTTAGAATAAATCACTTGTTCATAATGGGTAAAATTTTATTAAGAATTTGTGCATCAATATTCATGATAGAGGGCTGGGGATGTGGCTCAAGCGGTAGCGCACTCGCCTGGCATACGTGTGGCCTGGGTTCGATCCTCAGCACCACATACAAACAAAGATGTTGTGTCTGCCAAAAACTAAAAAATAAATATTAAAATATTCTCTAAAAATATTCATGATAGATATTACTTACATTTGTGTGGATTTTGGTGTTCTTTTTGCTTTTTTAAAATTAAAAAAAATTAAGGGCTGGGGTTGTGACTTAGTGGTAGAATGCTTGCCTAGCACATGTGAGGTACTGGGTTCAATCTTCAGCACCACATAAAAATAAATAAATAAAGATATTGTGTCCATCTACAACTAAAAATATATTAAAAAATTAAAAAACAATTATTTTAGTTGTAGATGGACACAATACCTATATTTTTATTTATTTTTATGTGGTGCTGAGGATCGAACCCAGTGCCTCACACGTGTTAGGCAAGTGCTCTATTACTGAGCTACAGCCCCAGCCCTTTTTTTATTTGTTTTTTTCTTTGTCTCATTTGGGTATGAGAGTAATGATGACTACATACTATTAGTAAGTGTTCTCTCCTCTTCTGTATTCTGGAAAAGTTTGTGCAGAATTTGTATTATTATTTCCATAAGTATTTGATAGAATTCATCAGTGAAGCCATCTGTGCCATGAATTTACTTTGTGGGAAGGTTGATAAATAAAAATTCAATCTCTTCTTTAGTAATGGGGAAGTTCTGGTTATCTGCTTTTTCTAGAGTGAGCTTTGATAGTTTGTTTCTTTTTAAAAAAATATTCTTTAATTATAGTTGGACACAGGAAATTGGCTTTATTTTATCTATTTATTTTTATGTGGTACATAGGATTGAACCCAGCTCCTCACACGAGCGGCAAGCACTCTACCACTGAGCCACAACCCCAGCCCCTGACAGTTTGTTTCTTTCTGATTATTTGTCCATTTTATCAATGTTGCTGGATTTATTGGTATCAAGTTGTTTGGGATGTTCCCTCATTTTCTTTTTCATGCTTCCAAGATCTATAGTGATGTTCCTCTCTTTTGTTCTTGATACCAGTAATAATATCTTCTGTTTTTGTTATTTATCAATCTGAATAGAGGTTTGTGAATTGTATGAGTTTTTTTTCCAAAGAATCCACTTTCAGTTTTATTGATCTTTTCTATTGTTTTTCTATTTCATTTTATAGTGATTTCTCCTCCAGTACTTATTTTCTATTCTGTTTGATGTGTGTTCACATTGCTTCTTTTTTTTCTATTTTCCTAAGATAGTGCTGTACGTTTCCTTCTAAGCATTGTTGTAGTTTTCACCCTCAAATTTTCATGTCATATATTAATTTTCATTCAGCACAAAATGCTTTCTAATTCCCTCTTTGATTTCTTGATTTTAAAATCAAGAGATTTAAACATATTTATCCACATAGTTACTTTTTTGATCTCTTCATTTTATTATGTAGATTCACTTCTTTATGTATACATTTTTTTATGTAGACCTGGTGTTCTTCTTCCTGAAAGCCTAACTTTAGCATTTCTTGTACCACTGTTCCACTGGTGATGAATTTCTTCAGCTTCTGTGCAACTACAGAGTTCTTCATTTTTCCTTCTTTTTAAAAGTATTTTGGCTAGGCAAAGAATTCTAGGTTGATGGTTCTTCATCAGTCCTTTAAACATATTGCTTGACTGTTTTCTAGCTTACATGGTTTCTGATGAAAAATATGGTATCATTTTTATCTTTGTTACTCTCTACATAATGTGTCTTTTTCTGGCTCTCTTTAAGACGTTTTTCTTTGTCTCTTTTTTTGAGTAAATTGATTTTAACAACTTTATGTTTTTTATGCTGGGAATCTGAACTTTTTACGTTTGTAGCTTTCTTTATTTATCATATTTAGGAATGTTTGTCATTATTTCTCCTAATAATTTTTCTTTGGCATCCTTTCTCTCCTCTCTTGAGAATAACACATTTATTAGGCTGCTAGCACTCATCCCACAGCTCACTGATTTTCTGTTTATTTATCAGACTTTTTCCTGTGTGTGATTCTTTTTGGATCATTTTTATTGCCAGGCCCTTCAGATTCACTAAACTTTTTTTTTTTTTTGGTCTCCACTACCCCTCACCCCCTAATTATTTTTAATTGCAGGACCTAATCTGCTGTTAATCACATCCAGTGTACTTTATACCATAGACATATTTTTTATCTCTACAAATTCATTATAGATCTTTTTTTATATATTCTATTTCTCCCCTTAATGTGTTTATGCTTCCCTCTATGTATCTGAAAAATAACAGTTGTTGTAATGTCCTTGACTACTAATTAGATCATCTATGCCATTTATGGGTCTGTTATTGATTTCTCTCCTTATTATGAGTCATTTTTCTTGCTTCTTTGCATACCTGATAAATTTTTTATTAAATGCCAGATATTTTGAATTTTATATTGTTTTATACTGAATTTTACATATTTCTCTTAATAATTTTAATTGTTTTTGAAAATGTAGTTAAGTTTCATGGAAAGAGTTTGATCCTTTTGAGACTTTTTTTTAGTCTTTGTAGAGGGAAATTCTGGAACAGTAAACAGAGATAAAATTGAATATTTCCTGTTGCCAAAGGGAAAAAGTCCTTTCTTTGTAATATTTTTTGAGAAACCTAGTATTTGTTAATACTTCCCCTTTCCCTTTGATATACATATAGTTTTTAAAGACTAAGCCTCTTGCCAGCTTTGTAGCCCAGAAAGGTTTTTCTTAAGGGACTTGGGAGCCATCTCTTTGAATTGCAAACATTAAGGAAGATAGCATCCCTATCTCCCTGTCATCCTATGAGTTGAGCATAGATGTCTTGCTCTTAGCTGTAAACACCTGCTTGTCATAAAGATAGAAGTTTGATTTTTCCTTCAGATAAGGGCAGTTAGCTAGCACAGATGGCTAATCCAATTACTATGTGAACTTAGGATGAACTAGGAAAAATTTACTGTAAGTCCTCCCTTATCTGCCTAAATACTTTCCAAGATATTACATGGATGCCTGAAACCGTGGATAGTACCAAACCTTATATATATGTATATTTCCTTTTTAAAAAATGTTTTAGTTGTACATGGACACAATATCTTTTTAATGTGTTTATTTTATGTGCTGCTGAGGATTGAACCCAGTGCCTCACACATGGGAGACAAGTGCTCTACAACTGAGCTATGGTCCCAGCCCTATATGTAAATTTCTTATATATGTTTTCTATAAATTTTTCCTATACATAGTACTAAATTCTGTATATTTTTCCTATACATACATAGCTATGATAAAGTTTAATTTATAAATGAGGCACAGTAAGAGATTTACAATTCCTAATAATAAGAACAATTATACTACTATAATATAATAAATATTGTTTAGCCAGGTGCAGTGGCACATGTCTTTAATCCCAGTGGCTCCAGAGGCTGAGGCAAGAGTATCACAAGTTCAAAGCCAGCCTCAGCAAAAGCGAGGTGCTAAGCAACTCAGTGAGACCCTGTCTCTAAATAAAATACAAAATAGGGCTGGGGATGTGGCTCAGTGGTCAAGTGGCCTTGAGTTCAATCCCTGATACCAATCAAATAAAAAATTTAAATAAAAACATTATTTAACATTAATAAATTGTTTACTTCTGGATTTTGCCATTTAAGATTTCATACTAAATATTAATTTTATACTTTTCATTTCATATTTAATATTTTCTGACTTACAGTTGACCTTGGGTAACTGAAACCATGAAAAGTGAAGCCACAGATAAGGGGGGATTACTGTGTACGTATCCCTCAGTATCTGAGAGAGATCAATTCCAAGATCCCCTGAGGATATAAAATTCTGCAGATACTCAAATTCTTTATATAAAATGGTATAGTATTTTTATGTAATCTATGCAAATCATCTTGTATATTTTAAATAATCTCTGGATTACATATAATACCTAATGCTATATAAATATTTGCTATACTGTTTTGTTTAGGGAATATTGATAAGAAAAAAAGTCTGTACAGGTTCAGTATAGATGCAACATTTTTTCTTCAAATATTTTCAACCTGCCATTTGTTGAATTTACAGATCCAGAACCCAAAAGTGTATACCAAAAACTACAAACATCTAGTGGAAGAAATCAGTGAAGGCCTAAATAAATTTTTGTTAAAGAATTTGAAGACTTAACATAGTAAAGATGTGAATTTTCAGAGCTAGGATTGTGGCTCAGTGGTAGAGCAATATCCCAGCACATGCAAGGCCCTGGGTTTGATCCTCAGCACCACAAAATAAATAAATAAACAAACAAACAAATAAAGGTATAAAAAAACAGATGTGAATTTTCCTCAAGTTGGTCTATATAACTCAATGCAATGCCAATCAAAATATAAACAATATTTTTGTCAATACTGACAAGCTGTTGCCAGAATTTACACACAAAAAAACAAATGAATAATAATAACTCAAATAATTTTGAAGAGAATAAAGTTGAAGTAATCACACTACCTGATTTTGAGACTTACTATGAAACTACAGAAATCAAAGTGTGGTGTTGCTGGGTGCAGTGGCACATGCCTTGTAATCCCAGCCCTTCCAGAGGCTGCGGCAGGAGGATTGCAAGTTCAAAGCCAACCTCACCAAGTTAGCAAGGCCCTAAGCAACTCAGCAAGGCCCTGTCTCTAAGTATAATATAAAAAAGGAGTGGGGATGTGGTTCATTGGTTAAGCACCCCTGGGTTCAATTCCTAGTACCAAAAAAAAAAAAAGTGTGGTGGTGTTGATGAAGGGATATACCTATTGATCAATGAACAATAGAGTCCAGAAACAGACCCACATAAACATGGCCATTGAATTTTGGATAAAGGTGCAAATGCAATTCTGTGGACAAAGGATTATCTTTTCAACAAATGAACAAATGATATTGGAACAACCAGTCTTCCATATACAAAAAAAAAAAAAAACTGAACCTCAACTATACATACCTTACACAAGAAATAATTCAAAATCAATAAAACATTTAAATGTAAAACATAACTCTGAAACATTTGGCAGAAAACATAAGTGAGCTGTCTCCAATATCCTGAGAGTAGATAGAGTGTGTTGTTGTTGTGTTGTTTTGTTTTTGCAGTACTGTGGTTTGAACTCAGGAGAGTTTTACTACTGACCTGCACCTCCCCAACCCTTTTTATTTTTTATTTTGGAACAGGATCTCACTAAATTGCCAAGGCTGGTGCCTCGAACTTACAATCCTCCTGCTTCAGTCCCTCATGTTGCTGGGATTATGGGCCTTTGCCATCACACCCAGCAGGCAATTTTTTTAAAATATATGATACCAACAGCCAGACCCATAAAAGAAAAAAAAAAAGATAAATTTGACTTCATTGAAACCCAAACATTTTATTCTGTGAAAGATGTGGTTCAAAGAATGATTAGAGAAGCTACAGACCAGAATAAAATATTTGCAAATGACATAGCTTATTTCTCACAACTCAACAGTAAGAAAAAAAATCATTAAAAATTGGTTAAAGAGGGCTGGGGATGTGGCTCAGCGGTAGAGCACTTGCTTAGCATGTGTGAGGCACTGGGTTCGATTCTCAGCACCACATAAAAATAAATAAAATAAAGGCCCATAAATAACTAATGAAATATATTTTTTTAATTGGCTAAAGAAACATTATGTTAAGTGAAATAAACCAAACTTAGAAGGTCAATATGTTTTTTTCTCTCATATATGGAAGCCAGAGAGGAAAAAGGAAAAGAAAGGTGTGGTTGTGTCTCATGAAAATATAAGGGAGATCAGTAGAGGAGAGGAAAGGAGAGAAAGGAGAAATACTAGGGTATGAATTGTATTGTTCCATGGTGTACACATATAAATAAGGAACAACAAATCCCACCATTATGTATAATTATAATGCACCAATAAAATTGAGAAAATAAGTATATCTTATGAATATAAACCAAAAAAAAAAAGGCCAAAGGACTTCAGCAATCTCACCAAAAAGAAAAGAAACACACAAAGATATTCAATATTAGTCATCAATAGAAAAATACATATGAAAATCATGCTGAGATACCACTACACTTTTATTAAAATGGCAAAAATTTAAAAAAAAATCCTGGCAAAACCAATTGCTCCTGGGGATGCAGAGCAACTAGAATTCTTACATTGCTCTTTAGAATGCAGAAAGGTATGACCACTTTGGAAAACAATTTGGAGTTTCTTATAGAGTTATACATATGTTAAGCATCTTACTCATTGGCTTTTACCTCAGAGAAATGTTCACACAAAACCTGTATAGAAAAAAAAAAGAAAAGAAAAAAAAAACCTGTATAGAAATATTCAGGGCTAGAGTTGTGGCTCAGTGGTAGAGCACTTGCCTGGCATGTGTGAGGCACTGGGTTCAATTCTCAGCACCACATACAAATAAATGAATAAAGATCTATCGACAACTTAAATATATGTGTACATATAAAATTTTAAAAAAGAAATGTTCATAATAACTATTACTTGTTTGTAATAGTCCCGAAATAGAAATAACCCTATGTTCTTTAGTAGGTGAGTAGATAAATAAACGGTGAGAGTACTCAGGTACACAAAGGAACAGACTATTGATTCACCCAACAACTTGAATGGATTTCAAAGGCATTATGTTGAGGGAAGTAAGCAAGTCTCAAAAGGTTATGTATTGTGTGATTCCATTTATGTGATATTCTCAAAAAGATGCAACTACAATGACAGATAACAGGTTAGTAGTTGTCAGCATTTGTGATTGGGGTAAGCTGTGACAAGGGGATAGAAAAGGAAATTTTCTGGAATAATGAAATTGATCTTTATTTGGGTTGTGGTGATGGTGTCCTGAACCTATACAAGGATTAAAATTCATCAAACTGCACACCAACAAAAAATTAGTTTTATTATATGTTAATTTAAAATAAAAAGCAGGGGGTGGGTTGTAACTCAGTGGTAGAGCACTTGCCTAGCACATGTGAGACACTGGGCTCAATCTTCAGCACCATGCAAAAATAGATTAAATAAAGGTATAAAAAAAACAATAGCATTAAAAATAATAATACATAAAAAAGCAAAAGTTATTGAACATCCTAAAGAGCTTTTGTTTATGTGAGTTAGCCTGTTGATATTTGCCATAATAGAAAGTAAAAGTGGTAACGTTTTAAATATGAATTTGTTAATTCATTTAAAATAACAATGATGAAATACATTATATGTTACATGAATAGCATGCTTTTAATGGAAAACAACTGTATATTCTGAAACAAAGCATTTGGTTCCATTATTTTACACTTTTGCAAACCTCTTTTATGTCTGGCTTAATAGGAGACAGCTGGATTCTCATGTCTGCCTCTCCATTCAATCTGTTATAATATCACAGGTCATGTAGCCTTGAGAAAACTCCACTGTGCACTTGATGGAGTGATAAACTCAAATATATTTCAGTGTGATTGTGAAAATGGTTTTGACTTTGCAGACTTTCAAAAGGATCTTGGGGTCCCCAGGGGTTCCAAGACCTCGTTTTCATCATGGTTGCTGGTATTTGCTAAAATCTGATACTTTCCTTCAGCAGTTCTGGATTGCTGACCTAACTTTGCCTTATCACCTTCTTGATTTTGAATGTGGCTATTCCTATTTTGTTTCTTGATTTCCTGTTGCATTTGTGTATTTGAGGTGAGATGATGGATTTCTCACATCATTTGTACCTACCTTATTGACTGTAGTTTGCCCTATCATCAAGGTACTATTGGTCTTTTCAATTTTGTTTGATGGGCTTTCCTTAAATTTTGTCATAGTATGTCTGTCTTTTTACTTGTGGGATCTGTTTGCTTGCTTCCAATGTGACTTTGTAATTTATTTTTCTTCACTGTTCTGAGACTTATAAACTTGGATTTTAATTTTCTATCATCTTAAATATAATTTTTGAACCTTTATATTTCATTTTGCCCTTTTAAGGAGCTATTGTGGTACCTATAATATCTATATCCCATCATCATAGCTTTACTGCTTCTAGTGTTTCATTTGGAAAAATATTTTCATTGTATATGCTTTTCATTTATCTTCTTTTAGGTTCCTTTCTCTCTTCCTCATTCCCCCCAGTTTTCATATTTGACATAGGTTTATTGTATCAAATACTCAAATCTCAAATTATATTAATTCATTTGTTCTCAGAGGAGAACATCTCTTCTCTATGTCATTTCTATCAGGGGCAAAGGCAGTGGGAAAAATCTTCAGTGCTGGGTGGCAATAAACCTGCATATTGCCTTTTGCTAATTTAAAAATAATCATGAAACAATTAAAATCATCAGCAATTCTGAATAATATCAATGATAAAATACTACTCTCCTAGGAAATACTTCTATTGCCTCCTTCCACCAACTGCCCATGTCACTAATTCATCAGATCCATGGAATTCAAGCCCATTATGCCATAATAACTGTAAAAGAGTCCTCCAGTTTTTGGTGGGCTGCTTATGCATATTTGGGTTGGGAGTAGTGAAAACAGACTCAGTTGTTCCCTAGATATATCTTTAATCCATTTTCCTATTTTCAGTCCCACTTCTCATTTCTATCAACTGCCAAATCTGGTCTAGGAGTTCACTGGTAAAAATGGCTTCAACTTCCACTCCAGCCTCCTTATAAAAGTATTCTGGTCCTAGGTCCCACCACTTCCTCTAAGATATGCCCTCCATGAAAACAGAGATTTATTTTCATGTGTTCTGTCACAATGTCTGGCACATAGAAGAGGATTATCTGTCTCTCTATCTCTCTATCATCTATCAATCAATCAATCATCAGCCATGATCATAATTTTATCTGTATTGCTGTGTAGTGCATCTCAACAGATGGTACCAAGGCATCATTATGAGTGAGTTACAAGTTCCAAATATGGCACAGATTCATCAGAGAGGCAGAAGTCTCCATGGGACTGTAAGACCCAAGATTTACTCAGTGGCAAACCATGTGGACAGATGATTAAGGACTAGTGGCCAATCCCTGATATCCTGGCACTATCAGAATTGTGGTTTTATCTTGGTGGTAGATTGGACAGATCTCAAAAAAAAAAAAAAGATTACTGGTGAGGTGGAGGCTTGGACAGAATTAGGTTGAATTATTGAAAATAAGGTTGTTTATTTTCACACAAATTTCTGGAAAGAAATACCAGGTATACATCCATAGTTTATATAATTGAAATCTTATCTTTGGAATAGATAATATATTCACATACAATGGTGGCATTTCATGTTTAATGTTCTTCACTTTGCTTTTTATAATTAATGTATCCTACCATTTATTCCATATTAGTATATAAGATTTTTCAGTTTCAAACAGCTGCATTTTAGTCTATTGTGTACAAGTAACATAATTTACTTAACCAGTCCTCTGTTAACAGACATTTAGGTTGATTCCAATGTTGTAATAATAACCTTATAAATAAATGTGTACAAGTATATCTGTAGAATGTATCCATGTATATCTGCAGGATAAATTCCTAAAAGTGGAATACCTAGTGTAAGTGTGTGCATTTGTAATTTTGATTCTTTCTGCTCCTTCTCTTCCTTGAAAGAATTGCACGATTTATTGAGCACTTGGGATGGTGCCAGGAATTGCACTAAAGACTATATATGCATTATCACTTTGATTCTTTACAACTCTTCAAGAAAAAGTTTTGTCAATATAATCTATATTTTAAAAATTGAGATATAATTCACAAGACATCAAATTTGTCCTTATTTAAAAGTATACAATTCAGGGGCTGGGGTTATGGCTCAGCGGTAGAGTGCTTGCCTAGCACATGTGAGGCACTGAGTTCAATTCCCAGCACCACATAAAAATAAATAAAATGAAGGTATTGTGTCCAACTACAACTAAAAAAATAAAAATAAATAAATAAAGTATACAATTCAGTGACTTTTAGTATATTTGGAAGGTTGTGCAATAATCACCACTAATTCTACAATATTTTATTCACCCCTAAAAGAAACCCTGTATCCATTACCAGTCACTCTCATTCTCCTCCCCCCAATCCTCAGCAACCACTAATCTACTTTCTGTCCCCATAAATTTCCACTTTCTACATATTTCATATAAATGGAATCATATAATATGAGGCCTTTTGTAACTGGCTTCTTTTGTTTAGTGTGTTGTAAAGATTCACTAATCTAATGTCATATTATATATCAGTACTTCATTCTTTTTTTTTTTTTGTACTGGGATTGAATCCAGGGGCACTTAACTACTGAGATACAACTGATAAAACTGATACCACCGGTTAGTGGTGACAAGTCCTGCTTCCCCACATGTTGAAGTTTGAACATTAGAGAAGCACACCGAGGCAAGCATATAATATAAGCAGGGTTCATTTTAAAAGGGGTAACAAACTTCTCCTAGGAGGGAAAAGGGGGCTATAGCTGGTATCCTGATATCCCAAGAAGGGAAGGTGTCCTTTCCTTTTTATATGTCCTAAGCTTCCTTTGTTTTCCTGCCTATCCCCCCTTATCTTTCTGCTTCCTGTATCTGGGACTAGGCCTGGGACTAGGCCTAGGAATGTTTGGTGGGATGGCCCAAAAGTGGGAAACTTGTGGGCTGAAGGGGGAAGGGCAGGATGGAGCAGCCCAGGACACACTAACTACCTTAGAGTTCCCTGTAGAGAGGAGCAATTCCTGGGACAGATTACTTTGGAGCAGGGGTAGGTTCTTGATAAGGGTGGAGGAAGGGCTCTGAAGGAATTAACATTTCAATCCCTCAGCAGTCAAAATTGGTCTGACTCAGGCTGGGGCTGTATCTCAGCCCCAGTAGAGCACTTGCCTCACATGTGTGAGGCACTGGGTTCAATCCTCAGCACCACATAAAAATAAGTAAATAAGGCTATTGGGTCTATCTACAACTAAGAAATATTTTTTTAAGAATTGGCCTGATTCCATCTGACCTGACTTGATTTACACTGACTGCCTGTCTAATCCTGGCTTCACAACCCAGCCCTTTTTAATTTTTTTTTTCTTTTGAGACAGAGTCTCTTTAATTTACTTAGGGTATCACTAATTTGCTAAGGTTGGCCTCGAATTTGCCATCCTCTTGCTTCAGCCTCTGGAGTTGCTGGGATTACAGGTGTGTGCCACCATGCTTGGCAATACTTCTTTCTTTTTAGAGCTGAATAATATTCCATTGTATAGATATACCACATTTTGTTTAAGAATTAATCAGTTGAAAGTCATTTAGGGGTTGTTTCCACATTTCGGCTATTATGAATAATGTTGTTATGAACATTCATCTACATATTTTTTGTGTGAACATGTGCTGGGTCATATGGTAACTCTGTTTATCTTTTTGAGGAACTGCCAAACTGTTTTCTAAGCAATTGTGCCATATTATATTCCCATAGCAATATATGAGGGTTCCAGTTCCTTCCTTCCTTCCCTCCCTCCCTCCCTCCCTTCCTTCCTTCCTTCTCACTTGTGGGATGAAACCCAGGGTTTGGTAGGCAAGTGCTTTACACTGACCTATATCCCCAGTCCCATGGTTCAAATTTCTCCAGTTCCTTTTTAACTTTTGCTATTCTGTCTTTTGTGGTTTGTTTTTCTCTCTTTTTTTAAAGAGAGAGAAAGAGAGAATCTTTTTTGTAGATGGACACAACACAATGCCTTTTTTTTTATGTGGTGCTGAGAATCGAACCCGGGTCATGCCCGTGCTAGGCGAGAGCTCTACCGCTGAGCCACAATCCCAGTCCTCTTTCTTTTTTTTTATAGTAATGGAGATTGAACCCAGGGACTCACGTGTGCTAGGCAAATGTTCTACCACCAAGCTATATCCCCACCCCTTTTGAAAATTTTATTTTAAGACAGGATCTATCTAAGTTGTCCAGGCTGGTCTCAAATTTGCAATCCTTCTGCTTCAACGTATCAAGTAGCTGGGACAACAGGCATGTGCCACCACTTCTGGGTATCTTACTTTTTTTTCTCAAATGCTTTCTTTGCATCTATTGAGATGGTCATGTGGTTTATTTCCCTTTCATTTTATTAATGACATCTGTTACATTAACTGATATTCTTATCTTGAACTAACCTCGCATCATGGTATAATTACCAGTCTTGCCATAGTGTATAATCCTTTTAATACCCTGCTGTACTGTGCTTTACTAATAGTTTGGTGAGGATAATTGCATCTGTTTTTATAAAGTATATCAATCTATAGTTTCCAATATACAGGTTCCACAGAATGAGTTGGGCAGTATTCTATCATCTTGTATTTTTATGACTTTGAGAAGGAGTGTTAATTCTTTAAATATTTGGTAGAATTTTCTAGTGCAACCATTTGATCTTGGGTTTTTCTTTTTGATGCTTCCGAAACAAATTTTCAACCTCCTATTTTTATTGCCACCATCACTCCTATTTCCAGAAGCTCTTGGTGACATCAGATTCTGAGCTTTTTTGAGAAGCACATGGTATCAATCGTCTCTTTACTTGCACCACTGCCCTTTTAGCATTTAGCTTTCTTGGGACTACTAAGTCAGTTTTTCATCCATCTCTTTTCTTTGACTTCCTTCAAGACTTTCTCTGTCTTTGATTCTCTGAAGTTCGGATATGCCCAGATATATTGGATTTGGTGTGGTGTTCATCTTAGTGTTTGCTGAATATGTGATTTGCTGTGTGTCACAAATTTTGGAATTGTTTTGGTCCTTATGGCTTCAAATATTTCTTCCACCTTTGTATTAGAGATCTGCATAGAAACAGAACCAAAGGAGAGAAAGAGAGGTAGGTAGATAATAATAACTAGGTATGGAGTGTGTTTAATGTTTGCTATAGCTCTAAATGCTAGAGGCACTGAAATCCTCTAATGTCCTTCTTTTGTTTCCCTTCATAGCTTTGACGTTTTTATTTGTACTCAGAGAGAATCTATTTTACAGCTATTTTACCAGTGAATTCTTGCTGTACTGGAGGTTTGTTGGTGTGGGGTACAATGTGGGAGAAGGGAATCAGTCTATAATCTTCTTATAATGTCTTGGTCATCAGGTGGGACTTGGCCCTGAGGATTGTGGCCCACCCAAAAGTTTCTGTTCCTCCTCCAAGAGTTTCACTGCCCTCCCTACGACCTTTCAGACTGCTGTAATTCCATTCACTTTCCATTAAGCCTGCTCCCTCATGACCCCTGAATTTTTCCTCCCTCAGGTGATACAGGAAGCTAGGAGTGGGGTGGAAATCTCTTCCCCACGTGGGATAAAGTTTCTGTACTGTTCTGTGGTAAAGCCTTCCCTAATCCATAGCTGGAGTTCTATTGTGAAGTGTCTGGGGTTACACAATAGCTACTCTTCCTGCCAGATCCACAAGGAGACTTCTCTGAGATCCTCACCAAGAGAATTTGGTAAGGTTAATGGAGGGAAAGCATTAAAAAATGTGGGCCTGCTATGATTATAGTGCCTAGGTTTTCTAAGTCTCATGCTAGTCCACACTCAGTTTCTAGCATTTGTCAAAATTACTAGTGAAGGATAAATAAGATTAATAAATTAATGAGCTAAATAAAATTAGGTCATGATATAGCTTTCTTAAAGATGTTTCTTCAGTTGTTGATAGACCTTTATTTTATTTATTTATATGCCATGCGAGAATCGAACCCAGTGCCTCACACATGCCAGCCAAGTGTACTACTGCTGAGCCACAACCTGAGCCCCATGATGTAGCTTTTTAAAAATGTTTTTATTAGTACACTTTAGTTATACACAATATTTGGGGTTCATTTTTACATAAATATACATGCATGGAATATAATTTGCTCCACTTCATTTCCCAGTATTCTCCAAACTTCCTCTACTCTACTGCTCTTCCATTTCTTTATTTATTGTTTTTTGAGTTGGTGCTATAGATAAATAGATATAGATAGCAGAATTCACTGTGGTATATGCATATATGTGTAAATGCTGGTAAGGATATGGGGAAAAAGATTCACTCACACATTGTTGTTAGTACAACCACTTTGGTATAGCAGTATGGGGAGTCCACAGAAGACTAGTAAAGGAACCAAACCACCATATGATCCACCTATCCATTCCTTCATATCACTTTTTAATTTATATTGCTAATTCAGTTTGCTAGTATTTTTAGAATTTTAGTACCTAGATTTATGAGGATGGTTAAAAAAGTATTCTTGTGCCATTTTTATCCAGTTTGACATAACGAATATATTCCAGCTGCATGAAATGACGTGCAAATGTTTCCTCCTTTTATATTTCCTGTAATAGTATATATCAGGTAGATCTGGTGGTTATCCTGCTAGAAATCTTGGTTTGTTATTTCTAGGGAAGAGTATATTTTAAACTACTGATTTAGTGTTTTTAAATATTTATGTATTTCAAGCTTTCTATTTCTTCTTAAGATTTGTAAAATTATGTTTTTTAAAAGGTTGTTTTATCTACAATTTTACATTTATTGGTAGAAAGTTGTCTATAGTATTTTTAAATTATTTTAAAATCTCTATTATCTCTGTGTTTTCCCCCTATATTCATCTTTTTTTTAGCTGTAGATGGACACAATACCATTATTTTTATTTATTTTTCTTTTTATGTGGTGCTGAGGATCGAAACCAGTGCCTCACACATGCTAGGCAAGTGTTCTGCCACTGAGCCCCAGCCCCAGTCCTCTATTGATTCTTAATATTATTCACTCGTAAATTCCCTTTTGTATTCTTGTCCAGTCTTACCAGAGGTTTGTCTTTGCAAAGAACCAAGTTTTGGTTTCACTGATCTTCTCCATTGCCACCTTGTTTTCTGTTCCAACAATTTGTGGCCTCGCATAGATTATGATTTTTCTTCTGCTCTCATTAGGCTCATTTGTTGTTTATTGTCTAGCTTCTTTAACTAAATGAATGACATTATTAAATTTTGGCCTTATTTTTCTAATAAAAAGCATTTAAGGATATATCACTCTAAGTTCTGTTTTAGCTCTATTTTACAAGCTCTGCTATCTGTATTATCATTGCTCAGTTCTAAAGACTTTGTAATTTATATTATGATTTTCCTTCAACCTATGAGTCATGTGTGTGTTTTAAACATTCCAAACAGCTTTTTAAGAGTTTTTGTTATTGGTATTGCTTTTGATTTCTAATTGCATTGTGATCAGGGTCTGAATTAAACTAATTCTGTGGTATTTGCTGAAACTTGCTTCATAGCATAGAATGTGGTCAATATCCCAAGTGTGCTTGAAAAGATAATATATTATTAACTCTTAGATGCATAGATATGAGTGTACATGTGCGTCCATTAGATTAAGCTAGATAACTATGCTGTTATGACCTATGTTATTATTGACTTTTGTGTATAAATAACCTAACAGTCTGTAAGGAAAGTATGTCAAAATCTTCCACCATGATTATAGATTTGTCAGTTTCTCCTCCTTGTAATTCTAACCATTTTGCCATATATATTTTGAAGTCATGTTATAAAATTTGTAAATATAAAATTTAGAATTTTTTATATTTCTACTGAATAATTATTTCAATTATTTTGTTCTTATACCCATAATCTATTTTGTATGGTCTAAGCAGAGTTATAACAGCTTTCTTTCAGTTAGGCCTTTATTGGATACTTTATCTCATACCATAATACTGCTAACCTGTGACCTTATGTTTTAAAAGTTTCTTTTGAAGAACACATAGCTGGGTTTTCTTTTCATAATCCAACCTGAAATTCTAGAGTTTTTAAACCATGTGCACGTGTTGTTATCATTGTATTATTGTATTTGGATTTGATTCATTTTAATTTATGCTGTTTACCCTAATTTTTCAATTCTTCTTAACTTTTTCCTCTCCTTTCCTATCTTCAATTTTATGGATGGGGGTTCCCCACTCTTTTTTTTCTCATCTGTGGCTTAGAGGTTATATATTCTTTTTGTATTCATTCCATTGTCCCCTTCAACTAGTGTGTAAGATAGAAAGTCATGCCCTCAGAAATGACATGCATAATTAACTTACAAAAGTCTAAAATCTGGGGCTGGGATTGTGGCTCAGTGGCAGAGCACTTGCCTAGCATGCGTGAGGCACTGGGTTTGATTCTCAGCACCACATAAAAATAAATAAATAAAAATAAAGGTCTATCAACAACTAAAAATAATAATTTTTTTAAAAGTCTAAAATTTGAAAAAAGGAATCTTTTTACTGTTCTTCAAGATTATACATGAATTAAGAACTCATATTGTTATTGTTGCCTGGTGTTTCAAATCTAGATTGCTTTTTCAAATCCCATTAGCAAAAATTATGTTTGTTTTACATTGCAGTGTTTATTTACATTTATTCAAGTGCTTAACATCATTTTTATTTTCCATTCTTTCACCTGCTGCAGACCTTTCACCTGGGATAATTTTTCCTTCTCCTTTTCACTTATGATACCCTCTCTTAAATTTATTTGGTGAGGATCAGCTAGTGAAGAACTAACTCAATATTTTCTCAAAATGTCTATATTTCACTTTCATTATTTTAAAATATTTCACTGAATATAGAAAGCAAAGTTAGTGATTAGCAAATTGAAGATCATGCCCCTATCTTCTGATTGCTAAAAAGTCACTCTAATTATTGTTCCCATAAAATGAGCTATCATCTTTCTCTAGCTCCATTTTCTCTTTCCCTCTGTTTTCCTACAGTGTCTGTGTGTATACTTGTATTTTTAAAAAATATTTTTAGTGGTTGATGAACCTTTATTTTATTTATTTATATGTGGTGCTGAATATTGAACCCAGTGCCTCACACATGCTAGGCAAGTGTTCTACCACTGTGGTACAACCCCAGCCCTAGAGTTTTTATTTATACTACATGGACATCTTGAATGTATATATTGAATTCCTTCATTAAGTCTAAGAAAGTTCTCAGCCATTATCTCTTCAAATATTGCCTTTTTTCCCATCTGTGGCTAAATATTTATTTTTCTTTTTATGTGGTGCTGAGGATTGAAACCAGAGCCTCACACATGCTTTATCCCTTTAATGTTCACATTCATATTCTTTCTCAGGCTATATTCAAATGTATGCTAGATTTTCCCATTATAATTTCCACATCTCTTCATTCTGTCCTGTATTTTCTATTTCTGGACCATTTCCTCAGGTTTACCTTGTACTTCATTAACTCTTCACTTAATGTCCACATCTCTTCCAGATACATTCACTGAGTTACTATTTTTCACTTATGCAAGTTCTTTCCCCCCAATGTGCTATGTTGCTTTTTATAGGTTCCTCTTGCCTGCAGATATTTTAAAATTCTCTTTTTTATTATTTTAGTTGTAGATAGACACAATATTTATTTTTATGTAATGCTGAGAATCGAACCCAGTGCCTCATGTGTGGAAGGCAAGCACTCTACCACTGAGCTACAGCCCCAGCCCTTAAAATTTTCTTTCAGCATGATACACACAATTAATTTTTTAAAAGAGAGAGAGAGATAATTTTTTAATATTTATTTTTCAGTTTTTGGTGGACACAACATCTTTATTTTATTTGTATGTGGTGCTGAGGATCGAACCCAACACCCCGCACATGCCAGGCGAGCACGCTACCACTTGAGCCACATCCCCAGCCCTACACACAATTAATTTAAATTATGTGTGCAGCTTCCTACAAAGAACTAGGATAATTATTACATGGACTAGATTTTCCCATGAATATAAAACATATCTATAGTATGTATGTACAAGTTTTAAATACAAAATTAAATCATATAATATTTAAAAATAAGAAAATATGTATGCAGTAATTCTACAATCTGAAATCCGATGAACCTGATTCTGTTGTTTGTTTTTTTTCCTTTCCTGTTTCTAACTCAAGTTGCCTTGTTTCTTTGTGCAACTGCCTGCTTTCAGGTCTTTGCCCATGAAAGTTTATTCTGGGGGGTTTTCTGAGGCCTGGGATGGATATGTTCTCCTCTAGAGGATTTGTGTTTGTTTTTACCAAGCATCCTGGAATACTTCTTGTGTGGGAACTACCAAAAACCAAGTCTGTGACTTGAAGTTCACTGATAGAAGGGGGATAGAAGAGAAATAAATCTGTCTGAGGGCTAGAGTGTGGCCTTCTCAGGAAGTGATTTATCTACACACATACCCCTTTTTTGCCCTTTCCTTTTAGCAAGAGAGCTCTATTTAATGGCAAGGCCACTTCCTGTACAGTTTTCTGGAATTGTCAGGAACAGGGGCAGGGTTAGTCTGGTTGGCGCTTATGCTGCAGTTATAGGCCTTTAGGGTCTCTCCATAACATGGGGAAGGTCCTGAGCCTGACTTCTCTCCCTCTACCCCTCTGAGGCCATTGAATCAAAGCTCAGTTGGGCAATATAAGCAAATGCCCCCAGAGCAAATTGGCTTTGGTGCTCCAATATTCTGTTTCCCTGTTTACAATATATTTTTTTTGGTATTGGGGATTGACCTCAGGAGCATTTGACTACTGAGCCACACCCCGAGACCTATTTTGTATTTTATTTAGAGACAGGGTCTCACTGAGTAGTGTAGCACCTCGTGCAGTTACTGAGGCTGGCTTTGAACTTGAGATCCTCCTACCCCAGCTTCCAGAACTGTTGGCATTACAGGCATGCACCATTGCACCCAGCTCGTTTACAATCTTTCACCCAAAAATTGGCCTGCAAGTTTCTCTCTGTCCTCTGAGCCCTTCAGTGCTTTTAAAATAGTTTAGAAAGATTTTATCCAGCATTTTTGGGATAGTTAAATCAAATAACCAAATCTGCCATTGTTGTAAACTAGAAGTTCATATTCTTAAACGTTGAAACATTCACACTTGACTTAAAAAGGCCTAAATTCAGGCAATATCCCCATCATCTTCACAAACAGTCTTAGAACCTTAGACTGCTTAAAATATTAATAATCCCCTGATATCTGTCATGTTTTGTACTCCAGTGTTTTTAGTGTCTGTTTTTTAATATTCTCTTATTTTTCAATATTATTATTATTTTGGTTTTTCGTTTTTGTGTAAGATGGGCCCTCAAACTCCTGGGCCTAAATGATTCTCCTGCCTCAACATCCTGTGCAGTCCCAGCTATTGTTGTTTTATATACTTAATGCTTATATTTCCCCACATTTACAATTTTTGTTCACCATTCCTTGCCTCCTATCTACCCCTTATCTCTGCTTTTCATTTCCTTCTTCCTGAAGTGTATCTTTAAGTTGTTATTTTTTAAATATAATTTTTTGTTGTAGATGGACATGATGCCTTTATCTTATTTCTTTATTTTTATGTGGTGCTGAGGATCGAACCACACACCCTTGCTAGTTCTTGCATGCTAGGCAAGAACTCTACCACTGAGCCACAAACCCAGCCCTCAGTTGTTTTAATGAGAGTCTATTATTGCAAAACTTTCTTAGTTTTGTTTTTCTGTAAATGTTCTTATTTCACTCTCAAAGAGTGGTAATTTTTCTCACCAGTATTTCTTAGGGGCACCAATTCTTGTGCCAATTGGTGACTCTTCTTCAGGGTGTATAATTTCTTTGCAAGGGCTGTATTTCTATTGTTGCTTGTTTTTGAGAGTATCTTCCACAGATAATTTCTTTTTCTGGTATAGGGTTCCATGTACCATGAATTGTAAAAATTGCAATTTACTATTGCAGAGGTTTTAGAGGTTTTTCAGTTATCCTACCCCAGAATCATTTTTTCAGCATGCTATTCCTATAACACATAATAGGGTAAATTTAGATGCCCCAGTCCACATATGACATAGGCCTGGGGTTTTTATTTCTCCTGGTGGCTTGAAAGAGAGCATGAACCCTGTCAATACTTACTTTCCCAACCCCTTCTAATGGCCAAGTGAAGCTACTAGAGGTTTTACACTGAGATTTCAGTTGTAGTTTCTCTGCCTCTGATGGACCTGAGGCTGTGGGTATTAGACTACCAACACCAAGCACCTGGTCCCTTGGGTCTGATATCTGTAACCATTAACATACTGGGACATCACAATGTCACTGACTTTAAGCTTTATTTTTGTTTCTCTAGACATTTCCTTTTTTTTGAAACTTAGTTATACTTTTAAAATTTTATTATAGTTCATCTCATGTTAATATGTTTTGTAGTGGGGAGGCACTATTCATATCATCTTAATATATGGTGTGTTGCCAGAAGAAACCATATTTTACACACAAGATTTTGCACCCTTATAATTAAGCACTTTTCCTTATCACTTCCATCTTCATAAATACACACCTCTTTAAATTTGAAAGAACTAGGAGTATCTAGATTACAGGCATATATGAGGCCAGGCCTCTATAAAATGTTGGATTATGTTGCAGATATACCAGCCATGTAGCCATGTAGTATGTCATTCCTCTGGAATCTAAAATTTCTTAGCACAGTGATTTTTAATATTTAAATATTTTAGTAGCCAAACCCTTTCTTCAAATATTACAGGGAAACCCTCAAATAAAAAGCAAGTAAGATGAGAGACTGCTCTGGTTGAAATAGGGTTGAACATTCTGATCCTCGCTGTTTTATCCTCCCCCTTGCTTCCTAAGGTGCTAAGGCACTCCCTGGGGCATCTTCATAGACTGCTTAGACTCCAACAAATGTGAAAGGAGATAGATTAGATCAGCGGTTCTCAAAGAGTGGTCCCAGAACCAGAAACATGGACATCACCTGGAAATGTGTCAGAAATGCAAATTCTCAAGCCTCCATCTCAGAATCTACTGCACCAGAAATACTGGGGACAGGATCCAGCAATTGGTGGTGTTAACAAGCTTTCCACGGGACTTTGATGCTTGTTAGCTGGATATCTTACTAGAATAGAATATTCCATTCAGGAGTTATTTGAAAAAAGGCTAGAGTGTTTCCACAATTAATATTTCTGCGCATCTAAATTAACCCAAGCATCTCTGGAAGCCTGTTTTCCATCCACCATTCTCTCATACCTGAGTGAGATTATAGACGTTCTCAAGGACCAATTTGGCCATGGCCTTGATTCCTTTGAAATGGCTTCATGTGTCAGAAATCACTGAAAGGAGTTGGGATTCCTATTCTCAGTTTATTAGATGGAAATAATGAAGTTCCTCCTAGTTTTCCTTGACAAAAAGATTTGAGGTCCTAAGCTCATAAAATTATATGGAGCAAAACAAGCCAGACATAGAGTACACACCAATTGCATTTATAGGAGGTATAAAGACAGGCAACACTGACCTATAGTGAAAGAAGTCAGCATAAAAGCCTTTGAGTTACCAGTAATATTGTTTCTTGTGGATGCTATTTACAGGAATATGTTCATTTTGTAGAAATTCATTGGAATATATATGACATGTGCACTTTTCCTGTGTGCTTAATACACTTCAGTACAAAAATTTAAGAACAGCATTGAGTCACCTGCAGGAGAAGTTAAGTACTCGTGTAATGACACACTGCCATTGAGTGCTGGGCTACATACTGTGAGGATGTGGACCTTCACTTTTGGTTATGAAATATATATTATGAGCAAACACAGATTTCCAGCACAGGGTGTACTACATTATGACAATGATTTGTGTAGAGACAACCCCATTTACTGATTGGAAAAGATCTTTTGGTTGATGGCACCCCTGACCAGGATCCCCTGTGAGTGAAGAGGTGAGTCAGTTTTAGTATCTGGCTATTCTAAAAAAATGGACAGTGGCAGGGTACTGGATTTCCAATTAGGTTAGGCAAAAAAACTGTAGGATGGATGTGTAAGGGGTGACCAAGCAGTAACCCAATTCTTGGTTCCTTATTCTGAGTGTTGTGTGTGGTTAAGGCCCTCAGTTGTGAGCAGCCATCTTTTATCTGTGTCCTTCTGGGCCCAGATCATAAATCTATATGCAACTGAGTCTCTTTGCTTTACCAGATTATAGATATAAATAGAGTTAAGGAATTAGCTTAAATTTTACTGGCTTTTCCCCCTATCTGCTCACACAGGAGCTCCAGCTCAAGTGTAAAAATGACCCATTAGTGTCTGAAAGTTTCCAGTAGCTCACAAACCAATCTCTTGTTTTGTTGTTGTTTTTTTTTTTTACCATTTTTCATATTCTTTCTTGTTTTGTGCCCCATGTTTGTGTATTCTACCCATAAAGCTACTTAAGTAGTTATCCCTTCCCTCCTCCACCCCCTTGGCCATCACTGCTGTACCCACCAGGGGAATATGGGTGAAAGCACCAGGGGCTACCTCCAGAGCCCCAAAAAATCCACAACCATGGAGATGCCCAGCCATGGACCTGCCATTCTCAAACAAGCCTGAATCTCAGCTCAAATTAACACATACCTGCTGAATACATGTTGTCCTTGGTCCCACGGTGGCATGATCAAAAAGCAGCTCCTGGATTGCTGGTTCAATTTAGGGTTTGGTGACTGATAGGGGAATAGGGCTGGGTTTGAATGACGCCCCTGTTGCTGAGGCACAATGGTGTTTTCTAGATAGAGGTGTGAGGTCCAGTCAGGAAGTGCCAGGCACAGCTGCTCCCTCTGGTGGTCTGTGCCTTTCACCAGCAGTGACAGGGAGGTCAGCGTCAGCAGTCTAATGCCACTCATTTGTGAGTGAGTTCCTCTTAGAACTATTCCTGGGGTGCAGGGTATTTAAAAGACAGCGTCTAGATCAGACAAACCCCAATGAGGAACATTCTATTAAAAATGTGAACGCATACAAGACAAAGGTTGTGGAAATGTTCCTGATCAAAGGAAGCAAAAGAGACATGACAACTAGATGCAATACCTCACCCTACCCCAGATCCTATAATAGGGGGAAGAAACACTATAAAGGACATTTCTGGGACAAAAAGACAAAATTGGAGCATGAAGGGTAGATTTGATAAAAGCATCATATCAATGCTAATTTTTCTGATGCTATACTGTGGTGATAGAGGGGATTTGCCTATTGTTAGGAAATGGCCTCTGATATATTGCAGCATGAAGGGCCATGATGGATGTAATTTATTCTCACACAGTTCAAACACATTTATGAAAGAATGCACATGTGCAAATGATAAAGCAAATAAGGTAAAATGTTAATAGGTAAAGCTGGATAAAGCGTATGCAGATGTTCGTTATACTATTTTCTTTTATTTTTGTACCTTCTCTTAAGTTTGAATTTATTTTCAAATAAAAATGTTCAAAGGATAGTTTCTGTGCAGTCAGGATCTGATGGCAGATGCCTGACTGAACTCTCCCTGTGGCAGACATGAAGAATGAGGACATGGCTTTGTTCCCAGGTAGGGCTTCCAGACACATTCCCAAAAGGTAGCCAGACACCTAGTCTGAAGTTGCCAATTGGCACCCAAAGCACCCATCTCTTGATCTCTCCCATCCTACAAGGCACGAAAAATGTTACACATTGTGTCCTGAGGATTATGGGCCCTGAGTGTTAAAGAAATATTGGTTATGAAAGGATGATGTATTAGTTTGTTCATCCATCCATTCACTCAGTAAATGTTTTGAGTACTTACTTACTATGTGCCAGGAACAGTTCCAGGGGGTGAGGATGCAGCCCGTGTACAAGAGACACAACCCCTTCCCTTAAAAAGCCTATGAGCTCATTGCAGGTGTGCTTACAACCACATGAATAAACCTGTATTTTCAAATGAGTTGATCACAAAGTAAGCTCAGGAAGCTGTGAGGAACCCACCCTTTTACCAAAGCCAGTGGATCTGATGAATTTAATTCCCTTCCAGGATTTTCTAGGGAATAGTTACTTTTGTACCTGATGCTGAGGAGAGGAGGAATCGTGCTGCTTCCCCCATCCTGAGCTCATCCCATCTGTTTCAGCTTAGCTCTCTGCAGGCTGCTCTGCCCTCTGTCAGGATCAGGGAAGGGACCAACAAGCCACTCTATCAACATCCGTGGGCTGATGGATCAGTGAGCTTTGGAAAACAGTCTTTCTCCTGATCTATGCCTGTGGGTAAATGTGGCAGCTATACCCATATTGCTTTTAGAAAGCAAAGACCACCAAATACCTTTGTGTGGCAGTCTGATAGCATTCTAGCCATGAGAATCCAATCACTGGTGTGCCAAGTCATGAAAACAACATGATTGTCCTTCAGCTGAACAGAAAAATTACCTTTGGGGAACAGTTGTTCGCCCCTCTCCAATAATGGGCTTGACATCAACTGTCATGCCCTGTGCACAGAGACAGTACTGGAGTCCATTGTGTCATGGCTCCAAGCAGTCAGTGTTGGGGAGAGTTCTTAAAATTCTGTGTGTGTGTGCGCGCGCGTAAGTGTGATTGCATGTGACACAGGTCCCTTCTTTCCATGGGTCTCAAGTGGGACTGACCTTCACCTCTGATGTATTGTGGGCCCAGTCCAAAGAAGTTTCAGATTTGGATCCAACAAACGTTTACTGAGTCCCTACAAAGTTCCAAGCCTTTTACTTTATACTTTGACACATTTTATATCATTTAATCTTTAACAACAACCCTTTAAGGTAGGAATTATCTGCACTTTACAGATGAGAAAACAATCGCAAAGAGGTTCATTGATTTGCTCAAGTATATCATACAGCTTTTTTTTTTAAACACTCACACACTACACTGTCAGCTGAGGCCTGTCTGTGTTGATCGCTTATCTTACAGCATTTCTCTTGTCTTCTCTACTTTTGGAGCGGCTGCTCCCCTTATGCAAGCCCCCTTATTCCTTCTCCTTTCACTAGCCCATATGGGCTTTTCTTTTTTTAATACTGCATTTAATAGCACAAAAAAAATCACGAATACAAAGAAACTGGCAAAGGTGTTTGTCAATGATATCCCTGCCTCCTCCGCTTTTCTGCTTTCATACCCATGTACGTAATGGGCTACATTTTTTATAAACTTTTCTTTTTCCCCCCAAATGTATAACTGTTATGTGATTGGTCAATTGAAGCTGAAACACCCATGGAGAAAGATGTTTTACGGTTACAAGGGCACACACCCCCCCACATCTTCCCACACAACCTTTTGGAGGAATATAGGATATGTACCAGTGTCACGATTTCCCTGCTCCTGCCTTCCCCACCCAGAGCACTCCTGCCATTTAATTTTCCTTTAAGTGACTGCCTCGACTAGAGCCTCTTCTCCCTCCCCTTCTATTTCTCTTCCATCAGGACCTTTTTGGACACTGGGTACTGTTCAGTTCTTACTCTGTCAGGCCCATGGGCCATGGTCAAGTAGGTCCTTAAATCTCGATGCCAGTTGTAGTACGGTTGTCGTCATCTTCCATTACAGGTAGTCGGTGTGTCGCTTCAGTAGGCTTGTGTATTCATTTCTTTCACTTTTTCTGACTCATGTTCCAGGACCTGTTTGTGATAGAACAGTAAATACCCTTCACTGTCCAGCACATCCTTAATACTGGCCTTGGTGATGACAGCATCATCACATTTGAACCACTGGTCCTTGTGGTGCCGGATGAAGCTGGTGTAGTGGCCACTCTCCAAGGTTCCTTGGTGATTAACCACAGCAAACAAGGAATACTTATTCTCGTTGTTTCCACTATTAGTTGGCAGCTGCAACTGTCCATTCATTCTGCTCTCTTTACTTGAGGCCATAAACGGTGTCATATCCAGCTCCAGAGGAAAGGAAATGTATGTAGTGATCTTGCGCCTCTGTTTGGCTGAGTGTTCAAACCGTTTGAAATGAAAACAGGCAACAACTGGTAATTTATTCATCGTGAGCTGTTTGGTTGATTCCTGGTAGCTTTGGCAACTGCCACATTTGATTTTGGCACTGCTTCCTAAGTGCTCTGGCCTCGTAAACCTTCTCAAGCAGTCTGTGAGGGTGGTGATGCCTGGTATGTGGCTTTCCCCATTCACACTGCTGTCCCTCCCTGGACTCATAGGCCAGAAGGAGGTGCAAGAGCCAGGCAAGTCCAAACTGATGTCCCAGCATGGGTCTATGGTGGTGGAGACCCCATGGCAGGCTTGACAGGTGACATCAGACTGTAGGCCACCTGTGAAGATTTGGTCTATGATGCAGTTACAGTGGTTGGGATTATTGGCTGCCTTCCCTACATCATCACCTTTGCAGTGCCTGTGCAGGACATCTAATGCCGCAATGAGGAACTCGTGGGCATCCTGTTGCCTGTACCCCGCTAAGTGGCGAGCATGTATCCACACCAGGTGCAGTAACTTATAGGGAACGTGAGGAGACGGGTTTCCAGAATACAACTCCCGAAACAGCGAAGACATCTCACAGACCAGACACAACTCAGGACTGGGCATTTCACATCGGTGCCTGTCGGAGAGGAAGAAATCTCTCAGGATGGGAGTGTGGGTCAGGGCCTGGACGATGCAGTTCATAAAGCACGTGTTGCCGAGATTGATTAGTCCTCTTAAGCCGATGGTGAAGCTGGACGTGATTCTTCTCCGCCGCGGGTTGTGCCCCAGCAGTTCTAACTCGGGTTTGGTTGTTTCCCAGGTTGGATATTTCTCACCAAGGCCTGGGACTGAACACTGCTGGTGAGAAACCTCTGTTGAGGTGGAGGCTTGTAATTTCAAGGCTTCTCCTTGCTCTTCTTTGGCAATTTGCTCAATGTCTTTGTCATACACATAGTCCTTACACATAAAGCAGTATATACCTCCATAATAAAGGTCTACCGCTAAGTTGTGTTGTTTTGTCTCGGCGTGCTCATGAATGTGTTTCTCTGTGAAGCAGCCAAAGAAGACACAGGAAAGGCAAGAGTGGAGTCTGTTCAAATGGGTGCCACACACATGGCAGATGCACGACTTTGCCTTGCTTTTCCTAGTCTCTGGGGTTCCACACCACACGAAGCACTGGTAAATGACCCGCAGTTCCTGCCTCCAGTTCTCTCCCACCTTAAAGCTGTTCACGTGGGAACAACCTGGTGGCCCCACGGCAAAATCCACATCCAAGCATCCGCCCC